>NC_090223.1:3692937-3992937 GCF_024489055.1 Chanodichthys erythropterus | reverse complement strand
TTAACAAAAGAAATGAACACACACATAGTGAAGAAGTACACAATATAAGAGGTGATTGGGATGATTTTTGATGAGACTTTGGAGGAGACTGATTTCAAGACATATTTCAAACTTTATTCGCACACAATTAAAGCATTCACACACTATTAAACTCTCTCTCATACACTACATCAAACACATCATACACACTTTCACACATGCTATCAATTACACATGCTAGCTGGTGAAGTGAATTTAGTTGTTTTTTGTTGTTGTAGAGTTAATGAAAGTTATCATGAGCATAATGTTTAAAGCAGATGTTAAAAGAAGATTTTAAAATGAGCAGCTCATTCATAAATATGTAAGATCGCTGTGAAAATACAAACCGGAAGTCAAAAGACAACGAGCGCAGCGCTGAAAAGGGGCGGGGCTACATAAGGTCTATATGTATGTGTGCATATGCATATATGTGCATGTGCAGGCCTATATGAATGTGTGTATGAAAAAAGCCTCCTGAATGACACCCAATGTGACAAAAAGACTGTATATATATATATATATATATATATATATACATAGTGTTAGATTCTTTCATTCTTTTTTTTCTAAATAAAAATCTGAAAAATGTATTCCTGTTTTTTAATTTTATTTTTTTATTTTGTCTATTTAAATTCTCTTTACAAACTTTGCACACACTTTAATGGTCAATAACTGTAATTTCGTGAAAGCCATTGTTTTCTGGGAAAAAAAAAGACACCTTGCACTTGAAGAGCACATTCTGTTTTACAGTCAAAAAAAAAGAAAATATGAGAAAATGACCTATTTTAGCTTCAGGTCAAAAATGAATATTAACGGTCATTTGTTACTAAAACAGAATAATTATTTCAATGATAGAATAATCAGCAAATGCTTTGATTATACTGTTCAAAATATTAAAGTAATATCATCAGTTCAGTTCAGTGTGTAATGATAGCATTCTGTTCATTTCAGGGGACCCTGTGGATCACATTCCATAGAGTAGAAGGAACAGGAGCAAGCCAAAGGATCACCAGAGGATCATCTTGTGCTGTGTATAAGCCTCAGAAAATGGAGTCTCCAATCTTTTTAAAAAAAACCAAAACTATTATCCTGAATACTGCTCCAGTGAGCTTATTGTTAGTGGGTTTTCAGATGGTTATTAGTGTGAAATTTTCATGCCCATGCATTGTTTGGTGGAACCAAGGTATAGCATTACTAATCTTCATCGTCCCTGCTGTCTTTGCTGGGGTAATGATGCAGCTATTTTTAAGATTTCAAGAAGAGAGTAGTGAAAAGTCTAAAAAACAGGGCACAGATTCAACAGTTAATGTAAAACAAGTTACGAGTAACAAAAAAAAAAGATCTATGTGTGAAAAACTCCCTCATTTTATGATTCGCTTGATTCCATCTCTAGTGTGGATCTGTATGTCTCTCATTGATGGTGATTATCTTGCATGTACACTGACAAATTGGAATGGAACCTACACCTGTGACACAGATGTCCATCCCAATTGTGTGAGCTGGTGCAGACCTGAATCTAATCTACACAATATATCAGAATATGCCTACACAAAAAAGATAATCAACATATCAACGGTAAGTACCAAGTATTTTTACCCCACTCTATTCCAAGTTTTGTCAAGCAAGAATAAATTGAATAGAGATAGTTTAATAAACCTAATAATATTTTGACTGAAAAAAATAAGAAATCTGTAACAAAGGACTTAGAAATGACTAATTATATGTTGGGGAAATTTGAATGATTTACCATTTCACAAAGATGAGAAACCTAAAAATATGTACAAATGAACTTTACAAATAAATGACACAATATCATTTCTTATTGTATAATCCTGTTTTAAATATCATTAAAGATATAATCCATCAGAAAGGCCTAATGATGTTTTTATTACATTTTCATTGAGTAAATCTCTATACAGTGAACAACATTTCAAACCAAAATATCAGGCAGTTTAGACAGAGAAACTCTGTAATATGTCAAGTGAAATCAACAAAGTCACTAGTTAAAAGTAGCATTGGGTGTCTTGTCACTTTTTAGCTGCTAAATCAACTCGGACAGCACATTTCAGTCTAAGTGAATTCCACCTGATTTATTTATACATTCTGTTAATGGGTAAGAAGCAAGTTTCTCCAACAGAATTTGCAGGAAAGATTCCTTTCCGTCACTATTTTTGACAAAAACAATTGTGCTTATAAACCTGTGATCATAAACACATTATAGCATATTATAGTTGTTTAATATTGTTTTGAATTTATTGACTTATTCAATGTTTTTTTTTTTTTTTTTTTAAATTAAGGTAACAGGTTATATCCTGGCCTTGGTCCTTTCCTGCACCTTCTGCATCATAATGAGTGTGTGTAAATACAGAAGTGGAACTTCAAATGAAAACAAGCCTGACACACAAACTGAGACAACTTCTGACGCCACGTATGACGCACAAACTGGGAAAGTTGATGTCAACAAATTCCACATGAACTTTAAGTTTCCTTGTTGTCATTAGTCACATGTTCTCCTTTGTTCCGTTTTCCCGCCACAATCAGTGTCCATGGACATTAACCTAATCATCTGTCTATCAATTGAATTAATCGTCTGTGTATATAAGTTCCTGTCTTTCCTTAGTGTATTGTCGGGTCCCATATGTTCATTGTGTTTTGTGTTCCTGCCTGGATCTGTATTTACCTGTTGGATTATCAAGTAAAGACTTATTGATGTGTATCTTCTTTGTCGTGTGTTTATACACAACCTGTACGATACAGTAATATTTCAACAAAATGAATAAAATCATCACCTCATATTCATATGTTCTATTAATGTTCTCTTTGTCTAAATGAACTTTTCCACGACTTTCTAATTTATTGAGATGCACCTGTAATTTCTGATTTGTGAGAGCGAGTTTTAATATCCCTTGTTTTAATGTTGATTGTTTTTGTTGTTTTAACTGATCATCTATGACTAATATAGATTTGTAAAGTGCTTTTCATGTAACATTTTGTACACTGTATTGTTTTTATTCGTTTATCTGTATATTGTAAGCAATGATTAGAAAAACAATAATAAATAAATGCTACATTTATATTAACAGATTTATTATTAGTTTGCTTGTGAATCGCAACATGATCCTGTTCAAAAATTAAAATAATAAAAAAAAACATACTATGTACATTTCCATGCCTGAGGAATGGAGAAGAAATGTGTCAGTGCTGATCTTTAAAGGTGCCCTAGAATCAAAAATTGAATTTACCTCGGCATAGTTGAATAACAAGAGTTCAGTACATGGAAATGACATACAGTGAGTCTCAAACTCCATTGCTTCCTCCTTCTTATATAAATCTCATTTGTTTAAAAGACCAAAAAGAACTTGTTCCTTTAAAAAGAACAGGCGAATCTCAACATAACACCGACTGTTACGTAACAGTTGGGATCATTAATATGTACGCCCCCAATATTTGCATATGCCAGCCCATGTTCAAGCCATTAGACAAGGGTAGGACCATATGCTTTTGTCTTAGCAGGAAAATCAAGTCTTACAACATATGAATTTAAATATAGTTTGATTTTCTAATGACTTCATTCGCTGTGATAAAGTAATTTTATCATTAAAGGTGCCCTAGAATTAAAAATTGAATTTACCTTGGCATAGTTGAATAACAAGAGTTCAGTATATGGAAATGACATACAGTGAGTCTCAAACTCCATTGTTTCCTCCTTCTTATATAATTTCATTTGTTTAAAAGACCTCCGAAGAACAGGCGAATCTCAACATAACACTGTTGAGGCCATTTGTGGGCCTACACTACGGGCAATGTGTGGGCATACTGTGGAAAATGCACAGATGTGGAACAAACCTTTGGCTTTAACAAACAACAAGATTAGTTTGGTTCTACTTTGCATTTGCCACGACACACACAAAACAATTTAACTTGTTGAAAGAATAAATTAGAAGTCATATGTTTCAAATTTGGCTGGGTGGTTAATAACACATTTTTCTGCGGTGTGACAAACTCAGAACACATACTTTAAAATGACTTTACAGGGACAGTAAAAAATATTTGCCTGTAGAATAAAAACACATCTTTAGCACACAAAATAATGTTCTGTAATTAGACTATTTTGTTGTTTTGATTTTTATAAGTGCACTTTTGAATGATTATGTAATTGTGGCATCCATAATTGTAATTGTGATTAGAAATTTGATTCATTGTGCAGCCCTACACACTACTGACTTGCATTATGAGTTGCTGTGATGAACTTAATCCAAGTTGGATCAGCCTCCAACTTCAGTTTTTACATTGATTTTCGGTGTGAATTTTGAACCCAGCCCTCAGTGTGTTGATGAGTTTGGTTTTCATTGACAGTTGTCACTTTGTTCTTACAAAATGTATATGAATAAATATTTTCAAATTGAATATTTCATTGAGATCCAATGTGTGATTTGTGTTTTCTTGTTTTTATTTATTTTTTGAGCAGTGTAGATTTTTTGAAGTAAATCTTTGTGTCTGGCATTCGTTTTAAGCTAAGGCCATACAGGCATAATAGGTTTCAATACAAATGTGGAGTTAGAATTATCTTAATATGTTTGCATTTTCACATGACTTTGTATGCACTTATAAGAATACTAATTCACATACTACATCTGCATATATTATGATCTGCACATTTTCTAAAGCACTTCAGAAAGGTATAAAACACAGGTTGCACTGGCAGTTTATGAGGGTGATGATGAGGAGTTAATGAAGGGTCATACTGTGAGGAAGATGAAATCATAGTGACAATCCATCAGGGAGAGAGTGAGGGTGAGAGAGAAGATGGAGATGAGGATGAAGATGGATATGATAACTTGATATAAAAATATGATGGTTTGGTAATATTTGTGTTCCACCAGGGGCGTCACTAGGCCCTTTTTAGGGGGGCTTCAGCCCCCCTAAACTTCTGCCCAGCCCCCCTAAAAAAATATTTGATTAATACATTTTTGATCGCTTCAGTCCCCTTTAAAAAAACTCATT
Source organism: Chanodichthys erythropterus (assembly GCF_024489055.1). Lineage (NCBI taxonomy): Eukaryota > Metazoa > Chordata > Actinopteri > Cypriniformes > Xenocyprididae > Chanodichthys > Chanodichthys erythropterus. Next base: position 3,987,915 of record NC_090223.1, on the reverse strand, counting down.
TGAAACGGCGGCAAGCTGCGTCAAGTTTGGGCTCCTCCCCTTATCTGAGTCTGCTTGGATTTAGCGCATTTTTCAATCTGCAGGGGCGCCGAGCAGAGCGAACATCAGAGAGCACAAGGTGTGTGTCGTGTGTGCGTGCATTTATTGATAGATTGCTAATGCTATGATATTACATCTGCATCGGTGCAGTTCTTTGTCATAAATGCATTGCAGTTTACATAATGTAATGTTACTGGAGCATTGGGAGCACACGGGACGGCTCGGTTTCTCATCCAATACCAATACGTTTCGCTGCGTTCACCTTCAGCCCTTGTGTGATAGTTGTTTTTTATTCCTACAAAAATGAAGTGATTAACACCCATGAAAACATACTTTAGATTCAGAAAACGATCATGATTTATTTTAATTTACTTTTTACAATTACAGACATATTGTAATGTATTTTGACATTACATTATGCAGCCATGCACAGAAATGACACACATCATTGTCTGAAAGCACTAGATGGCCCAGAGAGAGAATGTGGAGTTATTTTGTTTTGTATTATTAAATATAGTAATAATGAATCAGGAGAAGTGTCATGATACATAAATTAGAGTAAGCGTAGAGTAAAGGGATTTTTGATTTTCTTGATTTATACTATTTATACTAGATTTGTACTTGATTTATAGAAGTGGCAAATTGATAATTCATGTTGTTATTTTTAATAAATAGAAATAAATATAGAACAGATTAATCATATTGCCAATAGACAATTACATTAATACATGGTTTGTCTATATTCTTAATGAATATTAGCTGGTTAGTTAAAATACTTAAAATGACATCAATTTTCATGGGGTGACTTTATGAATATCCAACAGTATTGTTGATTATAAAGGCTAAAAAGCTAAAAAACTAAAATAATTTATATTTCATTGTAGATGGATATACGACATTTTTTCTTGTCGTGCGGGAGTAGGTCTGCAAATGAGCAACAGTCAGTCAAATAATATTTTTTTAATCATACCCTTATTGGGGGCTGAGCCCCCCTAAAATCAAAATCCTAGAATCGCCCCTGTGTTCCACTATGGTACAATGTTGCCTGAGGGATATAAAATGTTACTTTTTATTAAATATGAAACTTGTAATACATTAAAAACTGGATAAATTTGTTTGTTTAAGTGTCTAGTTAAAGAAATTGATGTTTTCAATAAATATATTTATCTTTTCTACATGAAAATGCCAAATGTTTAATTTTTTCCATTGTGGTACAATGTTGCCTCGAGGCAACAAACTTATAAAAATTAAATAAATTAAAAAATTATGAAAATTTTTATTGATATTGTTAAAGTGTTCAATATTAAGCAGGAAAAACAACACAAATAATTTTTTCCTCATTGATATCATATTGTGTACCATAGAGGGTTTAATTACTTAACATGTTGCAGTTTTGTATAGCAGAAACTGACAATAATCATAAAAAAACTTAAGATAACTTACTAAAAATAAAGAGCAGCACAAGCAATATTTAATCTTTCCAGTATCTGTTTATCATTTTTAACATTGAAGTACAGATTTAAAATATCTCATGGCTCATTATAGGCTCATTGTAAAGTATTTATCAGGATCATATATTTTAATAATATTAGTCATTCAGTAACAGTTCTTCTCACTCCAAACAGTTTCAGTGTTTTTTGTGTTGTCAGGATCAACAGTCTCTGTTTGGTTAGAGTCTCTAGGGTCATGCCATGGTCCCTGTTTCTCCTTTTAACACCTCCAGAATCCAGCTGGACACTGTAGGATCTCGAATGGATGGGCTTCACCACTGTGCCCTTTCTCCAGATCTCATGAGGCTTGAATGCTTGTATTCTCACAGTCACCTTGTTTTAGTGTGTCTGAGTCTTTGGCTGATCTGTTAAAGTATGTTTGTTGCAGTTGTTGGAGGCTGGTTTTCATGGGTAGTCATGTCTTAGTGCCACTGTTGCTGGTTTTTCTGTGGTCACTATTCTGTCTATTGCAAGAATGTTCTCGTAACTCACTTTGATTAACTTAGAAATGCTGTGAGACCTTGAGAAGAATCTGGGAAACTTCTTACATCAATCAAGAAGCATAGAAGCTTAAAACACTGATACGTCAGAAATATAATTGATTACAAAAACTGCCAACTGAGTGAAAACTGCCATACACAGAGAAGTATTCTGACCGGGGTGGTACAAGAATGGCTTCCTTGCCTGAATAAAAAGGATAATATTAATAAAGATTTTGTGCCTGAGGTGGGAAAATATGTTTTTATTGGATTAACATATCTTTCAATTTGTAGGTTTGTTTAAAAAAAAAAAAGTTTATTCATAATGAAAATTTTGAAAAATGCAATGTGGAAATGGCACCCGTTTCATAGAATGACTCTACCGTTGGCGGCAGATGACGTCACAGCTCGCGCGCGCTTTCCTCTCATTCAGTTTCAGCGGCGAGTCTTCTGAGGGGAGTCGAGAAGTTCACGGTATTTCTCATATTTACACGATCATCAAACACACTTTATACAGTTTGATCAGGTGACATGCTCATTTCTGTGTTGTTTTCATCGAGCTCAGCGATGCGTCTTTTCTGTCGTCTTCCTGCTGAAATAAACATTTAGTGCAGCATGTGAGGAAAATATGTTGAATTCATTCAGACCTGAGCGACTTTGTGTTCGTTTGTGTGATTGTTTCATGTTTTATAGTGATAATAACTGTTACTGAATGTCAAAGTTTGAGATCTGTGAGGAAAATATGAATTCATTCAGACCTGAGCGATTTTGTGTTCGTTTGTGTGATTGTTTCGATGTTTCATAGTGATAATAACTGTTACTGAATGTCAAAGTTTGAGATCTGTGGGGAAAATATGATGAATTAATTCAGACCTGAGCGATTTTGTGTTCGTTTGTGTGATTGTTTCGATGTTTCATAGTGATAATAACTGTTACTGAATGTCAAAGTTTGAGATCTGTGAGGAAAATATGATGAATTAATTCAGACCTGAGCGATTTTGTGTTCGTTTGTGTGATTGTTTCGATGTTTCATAGTGATAATAACTGTTACTGAATGTCAAAGTTTGAGATCTGTGAGGAAAATATGAATTCATTCAGACCTGAGCGATTTTGTGTTCGTTTGTGTGATTGTTTCGATCTCTAGTTTTGCTGCTGCCATTTTATTTCTACTCTTTTAACAGATTTGGACTTTATTTTAACTTTATCACTTTACATTATTAAAACACTGGAACAGAAAGTGCTAAATACATTGACCCTATAGCTAATGAGCCACATAAGATATTTTAAAATTATAAATAAATGTATAAAAGTTACCGGAAAGACTCTGGAAGAAACATTAAATTGCTTTGTGGTGCTGTTTAAAATGTTTCCATCTAATTACATTAATGCATTATGTAGTTACTAGAAAATCAAATTATTCATATGAATGTTATGCTGCTGTAGTTATATATCTTGTAATGTATTTTTGGAGTTTTATCCATGTCATATTGTGAGAAATAGTATCCTCCTTACACTGATAATCAGTTTCTAACAGCAAACACTCAGAATAAAGTGAGATGATGTGAATGTCTTGTTGAATGACTGTTGATAGTCATCAATATTAACAGAGAAACTGCTGAAAACACTCTTTATTTCATGTCAATACTTCCTGTTTTCACCTCATTTATTATGCTGATGTCTTCAGATCTGCTGTAAATTGACACTTAAAGCTCATTTCATTGCTGTCAACAGAATAATGTTTGATTGAAAAATAAAATGTTCTGAATTAGCATCAGTTGTTTTACGAAAGACTGATATAAATTCTTATTGTAATGAGTTTATGGGTGTAATACAAAAAGGGGTTTAATATATATAAAAAACAAAATAACTTGTCAGTACTCAGTGCAAGAATCATTTGCTGACATTCAAACTGAATTTAATGGCCACAGTGCAGCCCAAAATACTCTTTAATTGTCATTTTAAATCTTTATACTTTATATAGTGTATAGTTATACACTATGCTTCAAACCACTAAGTTTTAATCATATAAAATTTAACTAAATGTAGTTCTTTTATTATTTTATGTATTTTATAAAGTACAGGTAAAAAATAACTGTTGTTTCCTTTTTACATTAAATACATCTGTTACACTAAATGATGATGCAACTTTAAATCATTTTGTTTTTAAAAGCAAAAATTGTTCGAAACATTAAAATACACTTGCATTTAACTGGTTTTCTTTGTTAAATCATTTTTTTTTTACATTTAATTGATTTTGGCAGATAAGCTCCTCCCATATCACGCACATCAGTGAAGCTCCTCCCACAGCAGTTCCTCAATAAATGCAGGAATATTCCCATCAGATGAGCATCAGAGCATCAGGAAGAGCTGAAATCTGCAAAGACTGAGTTTATTAAAGAGGACAGTGAGAACATGAGTGATCCAGAACCCTGCAGAATGAAACACACTGAAGATACTGAAGAACAAAGAGGTTGGTGTTTATTCTTCATTCATTCATGATGCTGAACAACATTCATATAGAAACAAACATTGTAACTGTCAACACCAGAATGTTTTAAGTAAATGAACTTTCCAGAATGGCTGACAGGGTTGTAAGTGTAACTTGAGCAAAATCTCTTCTTACAGTAACTTTGGTAACAGGGTTGATGAATGCAGTCATTCATTTGTGTAAAACTGAGACAATGGATTGAGATTATTTGCTTGTCCTCCCATCATGTGCTACAAAGAGCCCAGATGATGTCACTTCCTGGGGCCAGTTGCATAAACTTAATCACTATATTAAGACTGTGTTTTAAGAACTAGTTTGACCAACTTGCAGTTAACCAAGGGGTAATCAATGTTATTTTCCCAATTCAAATTACACTGATCTACCTTTTTATGTAACAGACTTTAAAAAATTAGAACCACTCTTCAGAAAAACATTAGAGTCTTAACTTTTAAGAAATCCTGTTTTTGAAAGCAGGAAAATCATGTCAGAAGTAACAGGGTTGAGTGAATCATGAAGGACACTGATAATAACACATTTAAAGATGCAGTCAGTCTAGACTTTGAGCATGTGAACTTTCTACAGACGCTGAAACGGTCATGATATGATGTCACACTCTGTGAATCTCTTTTAAAACATAATAACAAATAATAATCTTTCAAAAATGTAAAAATATACAATCTAAAACCGCAAACCGCTGGATTGTGTTGTTGAGATGACCGGTGAGTCTGAACAATTGGAAGATTAATGTTAAAGTTTCAGGGACATATGCAATTAATTTATGAAAATGGAAATGCATCAAAATGATCGGGATATAGGGATATATGCTCAATTTTATGACTATTTTATTTTATGACTATTTTATTTTATTTTGATGTACTGAAAATCAAATGACTTTTTTCATTTCAGAACTGATGGAAGAGAGTGAAGATCTGAGTGAAGTGGAGGAGGAACATCATGACAAACCTGGAGAAAAACCTTTGAGTCACTCAAAGACTAAAAAGACAATTATAAAGAAAAGAAGAGCCAAGAAATCTGCAACCTGTACTCAGTGTGGAAAGAGTTTCACAAAGAAATCTTGTCTAGAGCTTCACATGAGAGTTCATACTGGAGAGAAGCCGTTCACATGTGATCAGTGTAGGAAGAGATTCTCACAAAAAGTCCATCTTGATGTTCACATGACAGTTCACACAGGAGAGAAGCCACACACATGTGATCAATGTGGGAAGAGTTTCAGTCAATCATCAACCCTTAAAGAACACATGAAGATCCACACTGGAGAGAAGCCGTTCACATGTGATCAGTGTGGGAAGAGTTTCAGACACTCATCAACTCTTAGAGAACACATGAGGATACATACCGGAGCGAGAATGTTCACATGTGATCAATGTGGGAAGAGTTTCAATCAGTCATTGTACCTTAAAAAACACATGATGATCCATACTGGAGAGAAGCCATTCACATGTGATCAGTGTGGGAAGAGTTTCACCCGATCACAACACCTTAAAGAACACATGATGATCCACTCCGGAGTGAGACCGTTCACATGTGATCAATGTGACAAAACATTTCTTCTGGAATCAGCTCTGAAGAAACACCTGAGAGTTCATACGAAGGAGAAGCCACATTCATGTTCTGTGTGTGGAAAGAGTTTTTCACTGCTGAAATATTTACATGCACATCAGAAAACACACACTGCTGTGAGAGAGTACATGTGCTTTGAGTGTGAGAAGACTTTTACTGCAGCAAACAGTTTAAAACTGCACCAGAGGATCCACACTGGAGAAAAACCTTACATGTGTTCACACTGTGACAAGAGATTCAGTCGGTCAGAACATCTGAAAACACACGAGATGATCCACACAGGAGAAAAACCTTACAAATGTTCACACTGTGACAAGAGATTCAGTCAGTCAGCAAATCTGAAAAGACATGAGATGATCCACAGCAGTGAGAAGCCGCATGTATGATCAGTGTGGAAAGAGTTTCACTAAAGGTGACCTGAAGAAACACATGAAGATCCATGCAGTGGAGAAACCACATCACCACAGCTGAGAAGAGACTCAGACAAATCTATCTTCTCCACCTATAGTTGGCGCTGTTGCTCTGTGTCTGCTGTTGAATTATCCAGGTTGTGGATGAGGAGCGACCCCTGATGTGATTGTGTACATACAGTAGTACATAGTTCAGTGCTATATAAATGCTTCATTCATTCATTTATTCATAGTTAGCCGTTTCTCAATATGCGTTCTTGTCTGTTCTTGTGAAATTCATCAGTTGCTGCCCAAGTTCTGATCCAATTCAAAGTTCACATCTAGCCAAAGAAATTTTCAAATCCCCGGATGTGTTCTTGATCCGCCCTTTTATCAAGTCTTACCTTGGCTAGTCCTTCTGATGATTGCCACTGGCTCTGATGTCTCTGTAGTGGTTAAACATGAGATATAATTAATCTTTTGTATATATAACGGGTGATCTTTGGTCTCATGAATCTATTATTTGTTGAAGTGAAAGTGAAATTTCATAACGTTACCGTTGTAGCCTACTGGAGTGCTGACTTTGTACATTTGACTGAATTGTTTGCTTTATTCTTTTTGTAGCTTCTTGCCTTACTTATACTTTTCTAATGGTTATTATTGATCATTAAAACTTACAAAAAGAAACAGTGTTGTTTTATTTACAGACTATATGCACATATTTGGTTATAAATATACATGGAGTGAAGATAATCAATGAATGTGTTGCCTAAACTACATGCATGGCTATTAAAATGTTTAAGATGTTTTAAATGAAAACAAAAAAGAGTGGTGTTTTATAGCATATTTCCCTTTATGACATTCCAATTTCACATATCAGAAACAATTCTTACTAGTAAAAATTGTTATGGAATTTTTTATATCAATAATTGATACTTGTAAAAATGTCACTCACATCAGGCAGCTATTCCTTATAAATGCTTCCTTATTAATAGCATTGCTGCATCATAATCAATCTAGCATTGTTTTAATAAAGTTTTTAAGTTTTCATAGACAGGTTTTCGTGTCATATTTTTATTTTTAACACTCATTTTTTCTAACAGTCTTCAGATATTTTCATTGTCTCCATCAAACCTATTGATGATCGGAATAAAAAAATTGCCAGAAATGCCCATCCCTATTCTCTAATCGCAGACGGCTCACTTGCTCAACACAACCCAGCATTACAATATTCCATAATTCCAGCCAATCAGAGATGAGGCTGCTGAATTCTGATTGGCTGGCTTGACAATCAATCACAAGACTCCCTGCATCACCAACAGAGTAAGGGAAAATACATGGTGGAAGAGACGTTTGTTCAATGGCTTGAAGACTATCAAAGTCCCTTTAAGACTATTTTCAAGCTCAAATGTCTACCGCTCAAAGTAGCTTATTTTTAATCAAAATCATATATCATTACATAATGGCATGTCCCAGTGTTTTCTACACCTCAATTAAATGGTAAGTTAGTTCTAACTTCTTAATGAATGGCAGGTTATGCAATTAGTGGAATTTAAAAGTGACTGAGTTGGGGTCTCTAACAAAACTTGCCTCAGGATATTTAAAAATAAAACCTATAAAATAAACAGAAATGCAATGTAATAACAAAAAAGTAATTATCAAAATACTTAATACTAAAAAACGAAGCTTCATGTGGTATTGAGCTCTGGTTAGGCGGGGTCGGGGAGGAACTATGGGAATACTTAAGGGAGACAAGCACGGAAGATTTTGAGCGATGCACAGACACCGTGGTATACACGCCAAACAAATGCGGCACTGACGGAGGATAGGGTGAGTTATATAGTCATTTTAAGGGGTTTGATTTGACAAGAAAATAGTGTGGGGTGTTTGGTTAAGGATGTGTGTTTGTAGACCGCGAGTGCTCCCGAGAACCCCAGTAACTAGAGCGACCAGAGAGTGTAACCTGGGTGTTTTAAAAGGTATGAAGTGTGAGATTGGTTGTGGGGTTTTGAGAAGAAATGTAAAGTTATTTTATTTGTATTATATGTATTTGTAGATCGGAAGCACCCCTGAGAATCCTAGTAACCAGATTGGATAGAGTAAGAGTGGGGGTTTTTTGTAACAGGTATGAAATTAATTGGAAATTATTTGTTTGTATTATTATTATTATTATTCTTTGGGAATTATGTGATGTGTGATTGATATTTTTTTGTATAATTTTGTTTTTTTGTAACAGATTGCTTCGGTTTTGATTTAATTTGTCCCAGTTTGTTGATTTAATGTGGTTATATTTTGAGTTTGATTTATTTTGAATTTTCTTTGTTATTTGCAGTTTTGTAGGTTGTTTTGTTTCTTTTTGATGTAATTAAGTGTCTAAAAGGTTTTTTAAAGAAAAGGAACCCTTGTTAAATAAAAGAAATATTTATTAAGAAAGTGGAGTACCTTGTGGTGAGTGTAAACACCCACACAACAGAATTTTGGCGACGAGGAAGGGACCTCCAATTTAGGGGTACTTCTTTTCTTTTTTTCTTTTTTTTCTTTTTCTGTTGTTTTGGGGTTTTTTTGTTTGTTTGTTTCGGTGGGACAAATTAAATCAAAACCGTGGCGAAGACAGAGACGATCGAACAGGGGCTAAGGACTGTGGTTTATCAGCAGTACGACCAGAGAGTGTAACCTGGGTGTTTTAAAAGGTATGAAGTGTGAGATTGGTTGTGGGGTTTTGAGAAGAAATGTAAAGTGTATACAGGTAAATCTTCAAGTGTACCTTTGAGTGATTGGATTGAGGACCTGAAAAGTGTGTTTAAGGCCCGAAATTTCACTCAAGCTCAGGCAGCAGATTTTATATGGGAACACTTAGAGGGTGAGGCCAAACAGGAAATTAAGTATAGACCCAAGGAAATACGTTCCAGCCCAGAGGGAGTTTTTGAAGCTCTTCTTGAAGTGTTTGGGAGTGCTCAATCATTTACTGCATTGCAGAGACAGTTTTTTGAAAGACAACAAGGGAAAACTGAAACTCTGATTGAGTTCTCACATGCATTAATGGCTCTGTTAAAAGAATTGAAAAGTTGTAATCCCAGGGGCGTGTCTGAAGAAGATATCATGCTTAGGGATCAGTTTGCAGAGAATGTGAGAAGTAAAGAACTCTGTAGAGAGCTAAAAAGAATGATTAGACAGAAACCAAGCCTAACATTTCTTGATGTCCGCAAAGAAGCGGTTGAGTGGGCTGGGGATGGAGTGAGTTCTTCTGAAACATCAGGGGGGTCTGAGACCTTTAGTACTATTGATAGTGAAACAGTGATTGCAAAGCAGAGTTCAGATTCAATGTTAGTAGAGTTGTTTGGTATGATGAAAAGTCAGCAAAAGCAGTTAAGTGATTTAACTGAAAAAATGGCCAGTTTGCAAGTCGTTAATAGGCAGCCGCAGGGAGTGTCACGAAGATCATATGCCTTTGATCCCTCAGGACAGCCTATTTGTTTTAAGTGTCAAAAAGTGGGACATATTGGACGTTATTGTAATGAGATTGTGAACCCCGGTCAAGTATGGGGGCAGCAAAGAAATACTGTTGATAATGTATCCCAGTTCCAAGCCCCCAAGCCTGGCCAGTTAAACTAACACCCCTTGCTGTGGAGAGCCACATAGTAAATAAGGGGTTACCTGGCTCTGTTGTTCGAGAAACCAGCCCAGAAATTTTCAAACAATTGGTGGGTCAATGTCCAGTCACTGTGGTGAAGATGGGGGATGCGGAAATAAACTGTTTGATTGACACTGGTTCTATGGTCTCCATGATAACTGAGAGTTGTTTTAAACAGCATTTTGCAGGAAAGAAGACAGATGCATTGAATGAGTGTGGTTGGCTGGTGTTAAAAGCAGCCAATGGCCTAGATATCCCATATGTGGGATATCTAGAGCTAGATATCAAAATCCTGGACCAAATACTTCCAAAACAGGGGTGTTAGTTGTGAAAGATACACTAGATCTAGAGACAAGAGAAAGAAAGAAACTGGTGCCAGGTTTGATTGGTATGAATGTAATTCGAAATTGTCATGGTCTTTTGAAGCAACAGTTTGGGTCTCAGTATTCAAAAAGTTCTATAATGCAGCAATGTGAAGTCTCTTTGAAACAGGCGTTGGAAATTTGTCAATTGCATGATACACAAAAACAATCTTTTGTGAACCTGCTGGCCCCAAGTCCAGTTAAGGTGGCAGCAGGTACTCTTCAATTGGTTTGTGCAACAAGTGGGTATACTAGACTCATGCCTAAAGAATCCTTGCTGCTAGAACCTCTAGTAGAGAGTGAGGGGAGTTTACCAGCAGACCTGTTAGTGGTAGGTTCAATAGTGTCCCCAGAAAAAGGACAATTGCTCGTCCCAATTATGAATGTGGGTACTAGTGATGTGTTTTTAAACCCACACATTCGACTTGCGTCTGTACATAGGGCTGAGGTGGTAGTAAGTGGGGGGGATTTTGATATTCAGTTTATTCCGGTACAGCAAGAACAACAGTGTACAGTTTTTATTGAACAAAGTAATGTGGCCCAGTCAGGGGTAACAGTCCCTCAACGATTTAGTACCCTTAATTTTCCTCGGTTGAATGTGGAACAGGAGGTGAAGGCTAGGGAGTTATTGAATAAATATGCCTCTGTGTTTGTTGAAGGAAGTGGGGATTTGGGGTATACTGATTTGATTGAACATCGGATTCCATTGTTAGATGATGCTCCCGTCTGTCAAAGGTATAGGAGGTTGCCCCCTACTCAATATGAGGAGGTTAAAGCACATATTAAACAATTGTTAGAGCAAAATGTCATTAGGGAGAGCTGCAGCCCATATTCATCACCGATTGTGATTGTAAAGAAAAAGGATGGATCAATTCGGATGTGCGTGGACTATAGGCAGTTGAATGCTAAAACAAGGAGAGATTCATATCCCTTGCCTAGAATTGAAGAATCTTTAGATGCTTTGAGTGGAGCATGTTGGTTTTCCACCTTGGATTTGGCAAGTGGATACAATCAAGTGGCTGTGGCAGAGGAAGATAAACAAAAGACTGCTTTTTGTACTCCTTTTGGCCTGTTTGAGTATAACCGTTTACCGTATGGATTATCCAATGGGCCAAGCACTTTCCAGCGTCTGATGGAACGCATATTCAGTGATGAAAGTTTCCAGTCAGTGCTCTTATATTTGGATGATGTGATTGTATTTTCATCAACAGTGGAGCAACATCTGGAGAGATTGGAGAAGGTCTTGCAACAACTTCAGCATCATGGACTTAAAGTTAAGCTCAGTAAATGCTGTTTTTTCCAACAAGAGGTATGTTACTTGGGTCATGTCATCTCTAGTGAGGGGGTGGCGACAGACCCTGAGAAGATTCAAGCAGTGGCAGAATGGGCGAAACCTCAGACAGCGAAAGAGCTTAGATCTTTTTTGGGATTTGCAAGCTATTACAGACGTTTTGTTCAAGGATTCGCCAGGATTGCAGCCCCGCTACATCAATTGGCCGCCGTGGGGGACAGGCTAAAGGGTAAGAAGCAAAAGAAACGAGTATACTTAACTAATGAACAATTCAGACAGAGGTGGGATGATCAATGTGAAGAAGCTTTTCAAACATTAAAAAGGAAATTAACATCTTCTCCTGTGCTAGTGTATGCTGACTTCACTAAGCCTTTCTTGCTTGAAATAGATGCCAGCCATACCGGACTCGGAGCAGTGCTTTCCCAGGATGTGGGAGGTAAGCGGAGGCCGGTGGCCTATGCTAGTAGAGGTCTAAGGGAATCGGAACGTAATATGGATAATTACAGTACAATGAAGCTGGAGTTCCTTGCCCTTAAGTGGGCAGTAACAGAGAAATTCCGGGATTATTTAATTGGAAATAAGTTCATCGTGTTTACTGATAATAACCCACTGAGCCATTTGAAGACCGCTAAATTGGGGGCGGTAGAGCAACGATGGGCCTCACAGTTGGCCATGTTTGACTTTGAAATTGTGTATCGTCCAGGAAAGAGGAATGGAAATGCCGATGCCCTGTCCCGACAAAATGCGGTAGGAGGACAGGAGGAAGGGAGTGTTTTACCTCAATCTGTAGCTGCAGTGGATGTTGTTTCAGTTTTTCCTGAATTCCAGACACAAGATTTGCAGAGCTTGCAAGAACAGGACCCCGTTATCTCCCGGTTTAAGTTCTATTGGAGTAAGGGGGAAGGGCCAGGTAAGAAAGAAAGAAAAGAGGAGTTAAAAGATACATTGGAGCTGTTGAGACAGTGGGATAAAGTGGAAGAACATGAAGGCATCTTCTATAGGGTCATCGCAGATGCTAGAGGGGGTTGGGTAAAACAGCTTCTGCTACCTCAAGTCTTAAAGCAGGAAGTTCTGAGTCAGCTGCATGACCGTCAAGGTCATCAGGGGATTGATAGAACATTTAAATTAGTACGGCAACGCTTTTATTGGCCCGGGATGTACCAGGATGTTCAGGAGCTCTGCAAGAATTGCCTTCGTTGTATTGTGTCTAAGGACGTTCAGCCTAAAGTAAGAACAGTGATGAATAGTATTCAAGCATCTAAACCCTTGGAGGTTGTGGCTCTGGACTTTACCATGCTGGAACGTTCTCAGAGTGGAAAAGAAAATGTGCTTGTTATAACTGATGTCTTTTCTAAATTTACAGTAGCCATACCTACAGCTGATCAGAGGGCCATAACAGTGGCCAAGGTGCTTGTCAAGGAGTGGATTCATCGATACGGAGTTCCAGTTCGAATTCATTCTGATCAAGGGCGGTGCTTTGAGGCCGAAGTTGTGAAGCAGTTATGTGAAATTTATGGTATGCAGAAGAGTCGAACGACAGCATTTCACCCTCAAGGTAATGGGCAGTGTGAGAGATTTAATAGAACGTTACACGACCTCCTCAGGGCCCTTCCTCCTGAAAAGAAATTAAGATGGGATGAATACTTACATGAAGTACTGTTTGCATATAATACCACTGAAAATAGCACAACTGGATTCTCTCCCTTCTTCTTGATGTTTGGCAGGAGTCCTGATCTCCCAGTTGACCATTGGTTAAGTGGTGGGGTGGCAGAAAGAAAAGGACGGGTAGAGACGTGGGTTACTGAACATCAGCATAAATTGCAACAGGCATATAAGTGGACACAGAAGCGGTTACAGAGTTTGGCGAAGCAGAGGCAAACACGACAAGGGGTTGTAAAAGATGCCAGTCTGAATCCGGGTGATCTAGTGTATCTACGAAATCGAAGAGTGAGGGGAAGAAATAAAATCCAGGACATCTGGGAGGATTTGCCGCACTGTGTGTTGGAGAGATTGGACCCGGATAAGGCGGTCTATAAGATAGTTCCAGTGGATCAATCACGTCCACCAAGGAATGTGCATCGTTTGGAGTTACGACGTTGTGTACCATTACAGAAGGACCCTGTAGAGTCAATTCAGCATCAAAGTACAGACTCCAGTTCAAGCAGAGCATCATCTGGGTCTGAGGAAGATTTGGAGGAGCTCCGAGTGGTGGTACCAGTAAGCCTGTCTTCGGGGGTGGAAAGGGAAAGGAGTGCAGAAGAGGATTGTTCCAGGGAGGAGGATCAAGTAATAACCACTGGGACAGACTTTTCAGTTCGACGCTCGCAGAGGGCTACAGCGGGACAGCATAGGAATCCCTTTAGAGAGCCACGATCTGTGCAGGGTATGGAAGCTGCAGCAATCCCCCAGAATTAAATGATGGGTTAAGGCCCGCTTCCAGAAAAGTAGGGGAAATGGCAATGGTCCTAGAACAGTTGCTGCAGGTGATGAATGAATTAAAAAGAGTGATGAAAGAGGCGTAATTTAGTTTTTGGATTTGGGTAGCCCAGATAAATATGTAATCATCGGGACGATGATTTGATAAGTGGGGGTTGTATGTGGTATTGAGCTCTGGTTAGGCGGGGTCGGGGAGGAACTATGGGAATACTTAAGGGAGACAAGCACGGAAGATTTTGAGCGATGCACAGACACCGTGGTATACACGCCAAACAAATGCGGCACTGACGGAGGATAGGGTGAGTTATATAGTCATTTTAAGGGGTTTGATTTGACAAGAAAATAGTGTGGGGTGTTTGGTTAAGGATGTGTGTTTGTAGACCGCGAGTGCTCCCGAGAACCCCAGTAACTAGAGCGACCAGAGAGTGTAACCTGGGTGTTTTAAAAGGTATGAAGTGTGAGATTGGTTGTGGGGTTTTGAGAAGAAATGTAAAGTTATTTTATTTGTATTATATGTATTTGTAGATCGGAAGCACCCCTGAGAATCCTAGTAACCAGATTGGATAGAGTAAGAGTGGGGGTTTTTTGTAACAGGTATGAAATTAATTGGAAATTATTTGTTTGTATTATTATTATTATTATTCTTTGGGAATTATGTGATGTGTGATTGATATTTTTTTGTATAATTTTGTTTTTTTGTAACAGATTGCTTCGGTTTTGATTTAATTTGTCCCAGTTTGTTGATTTAATGTGGTTATATTTTGAGTTTGATTTATTTTGAATTTTCTTTGTTATTTGCAGTTTTGTAGGTTGTTTTGTTTCTTTTTGATGTAATTAAGTGTCTAAAAGGTTTTTTAAAGAAAAGGAACCCTTGTTAAATAAAAGAAATATTTATTAAGAAAGTGGAGTACCTTGTGGTGAGTGTAAACACCCACACAACATTCAGATGAGACAGATCACATGGTTATAGTAAAACTAATCAAGGTCTGATACAGTGCTTCACTGTTCACTTTTTGATAAAAGCTTTGAAGCTTTGGTGTTAAATGTCACATCAATAACTTGTATTATGTTTGTTTCAATAAATGTTCACTGTGCTTGGATTCTACTCTTATTCTCTGAAACAGCCACTGTTACAAATAGATCAAACTCTGTGTTGAAGTGAATCTTCAGCGTGATCATTGTGAATGTGTTTTTCAGTGAGGAATGAAACTGCAGACGAGTTTCAGCTGATAAACATTTGTCTTATTTACTAAGAAAACACTGATTCAGATCTGATTCAGACTCACTTCAGTTTGAATGTGAACAGGCATTTGTTTCTGTCATATTGTCTGATATTTGTGATCATTGTGTGTTTAAACATGTTCTGAATGAAGTGACTTGTCTCTCCAGCTCTCAGGTCAAACATTAAAACATTTCATTCCGATATTGATTTATCATTGTTATAGATCAGCTGATTTGATATTTGATCACTTGTAACTTCATTTTTTTTTTAATGAGTACAGTTATGACTCATTTACACACTTAACAAAACAATATTTTATGTTTGTTTGTGAAACATAGACATTTCTATTTTCTTACTCTTGACCTCCACTGAGAAGAATTACAGTGTAACTTGAATGTCATATTCCATGTTTTTATTTCAAACATTTCAGAGACCAGCTCAGTGATCCGGATTCTTTTGATGGGCAGAAATGGTTCTGGGAAAAGCCCATCAGGAGGAAGCTCTATACTTGTTGAAACAAGGTTTAAAGAGCTTGTGTGATGGTAAAAAAAAAAAAGATTGGAGAGAAACAGGTGCATGTGATTCACTGGATCCAGATCAACTGGATCCAGATCTGAATAAAGAGTAGCTGGAGATGATGAAAGAGCAGCTGGTCTCTGGATGTTCAGCAGGTCTCAGTTCAGTTCTGTTCACTGTTCCTCTAGAGGAACCTGTGGGAAATGAGGAAGAGATCCTGGATTTCATGAAGTGTTTATTTGCTCCTGAAGTTCAGCTGGAGGATCTGAAACAGGCATTGACGAACATCTAAAACTGAAAGATCATGCTGATCTCGAGCAACTGTTGACTGAATGAGGAGGAAGATTTTACTGTTTCAATATCAAGAGTAAATACATCATTCAGGTACAAGAAATACTGCAGAAGATTAAAGGAAATTTTGGGACATTTATCTTGGAACGAATGAAGAGGACAGAGACAATTGTAGGTTGTTTTATTATTGTGAATGTTGTAAATAACATTAATAACAGAAACATCTGGCAGTTTGTTAGTTTGTCACACTGATCTTAATGGAAGAATCCATACAGTCTGTTTTAACAGTGATTTGATCATTCTGTTGTAGCTTCTGGAGAGTCTCCAGCTGAAGATCCAGATTCATCAGGTTCCTGAGAGGAAAGATCAGGTCAGGCTGATGCAGCTGGGAAAATAGGATCTGGGAAGGGGCCACTGGAAATATCATCATCGGAAGAAATGTGTTTGAATCTTCAGCCGGTTCAAGAAATTACAGATAAATGTTACAAACAAAATCCAAATGAAACACTATAAATACTGGTTTATTACATCTCATAATAATGAGAATAATATTATAATGGTAAATAATAAACACTTCTAATAATGCTGATATATGTTCCAAGCAGATACTAAGCAACCACAAAACTGTCCTGCTGCTTATTGTGGCTGTAATGAAACTACTTTGTTGTTCAGCACATAAAGATGAACTGCTTATCATGATCTCAGACTGTGGTGATGTGGTTTCTCCACTGAATGGATCTTCATGTGTATCTTCAAGTGACTTTTAAAAGAGAAACTCTTTCCACACTGATCACACGTGTGCGGCCTCTCTCCAGATCTCCGGATCCTCTCATGTGTGATCAGATTTATTGTCTGACTGAATCTCTTGTCACAATGTGAACACTTGTAAGGTTTTTCTCCAGTGTGGATCATCTCATGTGTTTTCGGAGATGATGACCGACTGAATCTCTTGTCACAGTGTGAACACTTGTAAGGTTTTTCTCCAGTGTGGATCCTCTCATGAGTTTTCAGGTGTGATGACTGATTGAATCTCTTGTCACAGTGGTGCAGTTTTAAATCACTCCCTGTAGTAAAAGTCTTCTCACACTCAAAGCACATATACTCTCTCACACCAGTGTGTGTTTTCCGATGTCTATGTAAATTTTGCAGCTGTGAAAAACTCTTTCCACACACAGAACATGAATGTGGCTTCTCCTTTGTATGAACTTTCAGGTGTCTCTTCAGATTTGATGCCCAGAGAAATGTTTTGCCACATTGATCACATGTGAACGGCTTCTCACTGGTGTGGATCATCATGTGATTCTGAAGACTTTGTGTGTATGTGAAACTCTTCCCGCACAGATCACATGAGAACGGCTTCTCTCCAGTATGAACTCTCATGTGAACATCAAGACTTTGTTTGGTTGAGAAACTCTTTCCACACTGAGTGCAGGTTGAAAATTTCTCCGCTGTTTTTTTCTTTAAAAATGTCTTTTTAGTCTTTGAGCGACTCAAAGGTTTTTCTCCAGGTTTGTCATGATGTTCCTCCTCCACTTCACTCAGTTCTTCACTCTCCTCACTCTCTTCCATCAGGTCTGAAGTGAAAAGGCATAAATTGAGCCTTCATGTACCAAAGTAGACAACTGCTATAAAATATTCTGATCACTTTGATGCCATTTTATCAATTAATTACATATCTCTGAAACTTAGCATGAATGAGGTACACTAATCTTCAATTATTAGAATTTAAAACATTATAGACAAATCACCATGTTTCTATAGTGAGAACCTTTTAACAATAGCTATAAATCAGCTTTTTCCTAAGTCAAGTTTTCAACGCTGTGAGCCAATCTGGAAAATTCATTTACTTGATACAGTTTATGGTTTATACCTTTTTTTGTCTAAAATTTTGGTTACATTGTTGCAAATTTTGAACCAGATCTAAAATAAATGTAAAATAAAACATTTAAAATACTGTATATTTTGACCTGATGTTGACAATCAATATGAACATTTCTCAAATATCACTTTACTGACCATTTGTTGAAAATTAGATTAACTGCATATCTAAATTTGCAGAAGCGCTTGAATCTTTTTATAAACACCAACCTCTTTGTTCTTCAGTATCTTCAGTGTGTTTCATTCTGCAGGGTTCTGGATCACTCATGTTCTCACTGTCCTCTTTAATAAACTCAGTCTTTGCAGATTTCAGCTCTTCCTGATGCCCTGATGCTCGTCTGATGGGAATATTCCAGCATTTATTGATGAACTGCTGTGGGAGGAGCTTCACTGATGATGTGAGTGGTGTAGGAGGAGCTTCACTGATGATGCAAGTGATGTGGGAGGAGCTGATCTGCCAAAATAAAAAAAATATATCAGTTACTTAGTTTTTATTTTTAATGAGCAACCGAATAAAAATAATGTAAATTCTTCCAAGTATAATGATAAGAAAAACAGTTCTTATCATTAGACAGAAACAAATATACATATTAGTAGTCAACAAATCCCCTCAGTCTGTTGACAGCAATGAAATGAGCTTTAAGTGTCAATTTACAGCAGATCTGAAGACATCAGCATAATAAATGAGGTGAAAACAGGAACTATTGACATGAAATAAAGAGTGTTTTCAGCAGTTTCTCTGTTAATATTGATGACTATCAACACTCATTCAACAAGACATTCAGATCATCTCACTTTATTCTGAGTGTTTGCTGTTAGAAACTGATTGTTTGAGTCAGGATATATGAGAAAAGACTATAAAACTGCTCTATTGAAAGACAATGCTATTTTGGTAAAGGATCAGGATATTCCATTAACTGCTCAAAATCTGAGATTTTTCTGTTTTCAGCAGTTTCTCTGTTAATATTGATGATCCTCAGACTATCAACACTCATTCAACAAGACATTTAGATCATTAGCAGATCATCTTACTTCATTCTAAATGTTTGCTGTTAGAAAGTGATTATTTGAGTCAGGATATATGATATTAGACCATAATCTGTTATTTCTCATAATTTGACATGGAAAATAACAGAAAAACAAACATTAATGACAGTAATCTTCATCAACCACTGCTGCTTAATAACTATGAATTAACTATAACTATGAAACATGGAATGATTTTATAATAACAACAGTCATTGTGCAAAGTTTTTTTATTTGTATAGCACATTTCATCCACAATGCTAAATAAAAGTGTTTTACATAATGAAGAACCTAATACATAATAATGATAAAGAAATAGAAATAAAAGTAAAGAAAAAGAAAATGAAATAACACTAAAAACAAACAAATCTGGATGGAAGAGCTAGGAAGTTCCTCAGGGTTCAGTTCTTGGACCCCTCCTCTTCTCCATTTACACTACATCACTTGGTCCCATCATTCAGGCACATGGTTTCTCCTACCATTGTTATGCTGATGACACACAACTCTTCCTTTCATTCCAACCAGATGATCCCACAGTAGCTGCACAAATCTCAAGCTGTCTGGCAGACATCTCGGCATGGATGAAAAAACATCATCTACAGCTCAACCTGGCTAAGACTGAGCTTCTCGTCTTCCCTGCCAATCCGACTCTAAATCATGATTTCAGCATCCAGCTAGGCACATCCTCAATTACCCCATCAAATTTGGCCAGAAATCTTGGAGTAATCCTTGACGGCCAGTTGACCTTCAAAGACCACATTGCAAAGACAGCTTTGAATGTGTTTTGATTTCCGGAATGTGATAATCATGTTGCCTTTGCAAGTGATTGCAATTCCCCTTAGAAATCCTTTCCAAGTACCACAGAGTAAGATAGCCCAACCACCATGATTTGTCTCCTTATCCAAATTTCACAAATGCTTTCTTCCTTATTCTCCCAGCTCTTTCAGACAGACAGCAAGATTTATTAAAGAATTTAAATTTTTAACATGTAACACACCATACTGGAAAGATCTTACTTAGAGAAGAACTGATATTGTTTTCAATACTGGAATTCCTGTAATTAAACTTACATTCAAAACAAAATGATAAATTGGAGTATAAAAGAGTGCAAATTCATAAATAAAATGCATGGTCAAATGGAGAACATAAATAACATGGGAGTCTAATTTTGCATAAAGGTTAGCATTCATAGTAAACTAGAGTTTTAAATGGTTTGTGTGTTATTAAATTTTTACAAGATCTCCAAGTCTAGGGTTGGGAGACTGTAACGCAATTAAATTAAACCAAAAGGGAGAAACATAAATTGAAAAACTTAGAGGATTCCCTTTAGTCCTCTGCCCCAGGTGATGTGTTATTTGGTAGGTAATGGAGTGCTTTTGTGATTTCTTTGATGGATAAAGGTTTTTTTGTAATTGATGATTGTTTGGGTGATACCTGAGGCAATGAGACACCCCTCAGAAAAGATTCTATTTCTTTAAATGATGCATTTTTGTCCATAGAGTAGTGATTTGAGTAATATAACCTAAGTAAATTATTTGTTAAATTATTTGTTTCAGATGGATTTTGAGTTATAATGCTGGAGTGATCCTTTATAGATTTTTCAGTTTGCTGCTTTAGTTATTGTTTTGGTTATATGTTTGAATGGGTAGGTCTCTATAGCTCAGCATTCATTTTCACTTTAGCAATGGGCAGAATCTCAGATTTTGAGCAGTTAATGGAACATCCTGATCCTTTACCAAAATAGCATTGTCTTTCAATAGAGCAGTTTTATAGTCTTTTCTCATATATCCTGACTCAAACAATCAGTTTCTAACAGCAAACACTCAGAATAAAGTGAGATGATCTGAATGTCTTGTTGAATGAGTGTTGATAGTCATCAATATTAACAGAGAAACTGCTGAAAACACTCTTTATTTCATGTCAATAGTTCCTGTTTTCACCTCATTTATTATGCTGATGTCTTCAGATCTGCTGTAAATTGACACTTAAAGCTCATTTCATTGCTGTCAACAGACTGAGGTGATTTGATGACTACAGATATATAGGTTTATTTCTGTGTTTATGTTAATGTTTTAAGTGAAGCTCCTCCCACAACAGTTCCCCCATAAATGGGAAGAGCTGAAATTTGTTTTATTAAAGTTCATTCAAGAGGACAGTGAGGACATGAGTGATCCAGAACCCTGCAGAATGAAACACACTGAAGATACTGAAGAACAAAGAGGTTGGTGTTTATTCTTCATTCATTCATGATAGTACTTCAGGTACTTTAACTTCAGCAATAATCTGGAAGAAAAAGTCCAGTGTGACCGGCCCTCAATAATTACAAAGTTTGGTATCAGCATTGTGGCACTGTTGTATATATATATTTTTAAATGTTTTTACATGAGATAAGTGTGTCAGGCCAGTGTGTGCGAGGGCTTCCAGCGGGCAGAACCTGATAAAAGCAGCCGTTTACCTTTTTTATTGTTTTATTTTAAATATTTACAACCCAAGCATTGGCGACATTTAACAATAAAAAGTGAAAGACTGATCATCATTAATTAATTTGTGTGGATTGCACATTAATCATACAGAAATAAAGTTGTATTTACTGTTATTTCACAAAAGAAAGAATCACGTAGGTCTACTTATTCAGTCGTGTCTGTTTATTTGTAGGCTAATACAGGACAGCACAAAACAAAACAGGTTTTATAACGGAAGCATTTAAGGATATATATGTAGCCTATATATAGAGTCTCATAAGTTTAAATCACATTTCCTGAGAAAGAATAATCATTGCTATATTTTTCCACCAAATTATCCAATTTGAGGAGCTTTGAGCACCCCAGTCCCAATTAATGTAGTGTTAAAATTTCAGCCAGAGCAACAGGAGCTCCCAAAAACCAGAGCTAGCCTATTTGTGGTGATATGGATATCAAGCCGTATAAAGACACAAGTTATATTGACAGATACATATATAAACAAATAAATACATGATGGTTATATATGATTTGACTTTCTCCACACTCTGATAAAAGCCTTTGTTCATAAACACTTCTTAAGCCAGAGTTGGCCCACTTTGACTCAAGGTATTCTGCGGGCTGAAAAACTCTGATGAACGAGGCTCAATCAAACCCTGGAAGTGACAATGGAAACTTGTGCTTCTAGCCCGACAGTGTAAACACAGATATTTTTAATAGTTCTCTTGACAGAAACATGAGATTTGGGCCTATAATGATTACAAGTAATAATTGGAAGATCAGTGTACTTAAGTTGTGGAGATTTTCAATGACATGCATAATTAATTTAGAAATTTATCAAAATTCTGTGAATAATTTGGACCTCACTTTGTCCTTTCACTTCATATTTCTCTATTTGAGTTCTGAAAATGAAATTAAACCTTTTCTCTTTCATTTCAGACCTGATGGAAGTGAAGGAGGAGAGTGAAGAACTGAGTGAAGTGGATGAGAAACATCATGACACACCTGGAGAAAAACCTTTGAGTCGCTCAAAGACTGAGAAGACATTTTTAAAGAAAAGAAGAGCCAAGAAATCTACAACCTGCACTCAGTGTGGAAAGAAATTCTCAACCAAACAAAGTCTTGATGTTCACATGAGAGTTCATACTGGAGAGAAGCCATTCACATGTGGTCAATGTGGGAAGAGTTTCACACACAAACATCATCTTGAGATTCACATAAGAATCCACACTGGGGAGAAGCCATTCACATGTGATCAGTGTGAGAAGAGATTCTCAAACAAACAAAGTCTTGATCATCACATCAGAGTTCACACCGGAGAGAAGCCATTCACATGTGATCAGTGCAGCAAAACATTTCTTGGGTCATCAAACCTGAAGAAACACCTAAGAGTTCATACGAAGGAGAAGCCACATTCATGTTCTGTGTGTGGGAAGAGTTTTTCACTGCTGCAATATTTACATGCACATCAGAAAACACACACTGGTGTGAGAGAGTACATGTGCTTTGAGTGTGAGAAGATTTTTACTACAGCAAACTGTTTAAAACTGCATGAGAGAATTCACACTGGAGAAAAACCATATAAGTGTTCACACTGTGACAAGAGATTCAATCAGTCATCATATCTGAAAACACATGAGATGATCCACACTGGAGAAAAACCTTACAAGTGTTCACACTGTGACAACAGATTCAATCAGTCATCACATCTGAAAAGACATGAGATGATCCACACTGGAGAAAAAATTTACAAGTGTTCACACTGTGACAAGAGATTCAATCAGTCATCAAATCTGAAAAGACATGAGATGATCCACACTGGAGAAAAAATGTACAAGTGTTCACACTGTGACAAGAGATTCAACCAGTCATCAAATCTGAAAACACATGAGATGAACCACAGCAAAGAGAAGCTGCACACGTGTGATCAATGTGGAAAGAGTTTCATTATTAAAAGTCACCTGAAGATACACATGAAGATCCATGCAGTGGAGAAACCACATCACCACAGGTAAGTAGTTCATCTTTATGTGCTGAGAAACAAAATGTCTTCTGTGTAAGTTAGTCACACCCAAGACTGTTCACCATCCTTCTGATCAGATGTTTAGCCCAGGACACACCAACATTATTTAATATTGATTATTTGAGTTACATTGTGTTTGTTGTAAATTAAATTTGTTTGTTTTTGTCAGAACGACCAGAAAGCATCTGGAAGGAGAAGACCGAGAGATCCAGTGATCCAGAACCTGCAGAATGAAACATCATGATACTGAAGTCAAGTCAAGTCAAGTCAAATTTATTTATATAGCGCTTTTACAATTGGTAATTGTTTCAAAGCAGCTTTACATATTAGAAGCACAGAAAAAAGAGAAGTGGTTAAAAATAAGCTGTACAAACAAGCGTGGTAATATGTGACATATACAAGATGGTGCTACATTAAGCCAATGTCGGCTGACTCCCAGGGGTGGAAAAAAAACCCTAAGAGAAAAACCCAGCGTGCTAACACTGGGAAAAAAGTCCTAGGAGGGAAAAAAAAACCCTTGGAAGATATATATAATATATGTAAATGGTTATGGAGATCAAAATCTGAATTATACATTTTTATAATAGAGATTAAAAATAGATTATATATAAATATATGTAAGCGGATACGGAGATTTAAAAATCTGAATTATAGATGCAGCCAGAACTGGATCTGTAGGCCCATTGTCTCCTGGGCTACGTTGTAGTCAGGTCCAGACACAGGTTCTCCATCTGATCTGGATACGGCCTGGATCCAGCACCCGGCAAACCTCAGGATAAGCAGAGAGACAGATATTAGCGTAGATGCCATTCTTATTCTGATGTACAGGTATATCTAGTGTTATAGGAAATGTTCTCGGTTCCGGCCGACCTAAATATTGCAGCGTAACAATCCTTTAACGGATTTGAAAAATGTTAATGTACTGATAATGTGTTATGTGTATGCAAGAGCAAAGAGATGTGTTTTTAGTCTAGATTTCAACTGACAGAGTGTGTCTGCTTCCCGAACAATGCTAGGAAGATTGTTCCAGAGTTTAGGTGCTACATAGGAAAAGGAACTGCCGCCTTCAGTTGATTTTGATATTCTGGGTATTATCAACTGGCCTGAATTCTGAGATCGCAATAAACGTGAAGGACTATAATGCATTAAGAGCTCACTTAGGTACTGGGGAGCTAAACCATTTAGAGCTTTATAAGTAAGCAGCAAGATTTTAAAATCTATACGATGTTTAATAGGGAGCCAATGTAATGTTGACAGAACTGGGCTAATATGGTCATACTTTCTGGTTCTAGTAAGAACTCTAGCTGCCGCATTTTGGACCAACTGTAGTTTGTTTAAAAGCCGAGCAGAACAACCACCCAGTAGAGCGTTACAGTAATCTAGTCTTGAGGTCATGAATGCATGAACCAACTGTTCCGCATTTGTCATTGAGAGCATATGTCGTAATTTAGATATATTTTTTAGATGGAAGAAGGCGGTTTTACAGATACTAGAAACATGACTTTCAAATGAAAGATTGGTATCAAAGAGCACACCCAGGTTCCTAACTGAGGATGAAGATTTAATGGAGCACCCGTCAAGTGTTAGAGAGTATTCAAGGTTTTTTCGTGAGGAAGTTTTTGGTCCAAAGAATAGGATATCAGTTTTTTCTGAATTTAATAATAAGGAATTTCTTGTCATCCAGTTTTTAATGTCAGCTATGCATTCTGTTAGTTTTGTGAATTTGTAGGTTTCGTCAGGGCGCGAGGAAATATAGAGCTGAGTATCGTCAGCGTAGCAGTGAAAACTAACACCATGCTTCCTAATTATCTCTCCTAAGGGCAGCATGTACAGAGTGAAAAGCAACGGTCCTAGTACTGAGCCTTGTGGTACTCCATATTGAACTTGTGATCGATACGACATCTCTTCATTAACTACCACAGACTGATAACGGTCAGATAAGTACGATTTGAACCATGCCAAAGCAATTCCACTAATGCCAATATAGTTTTCAAGTCTTTTTAAAAGAATGTTGTGATCGATAGTGTCAAAAGCAGCACTGAGATCTAATAACACTAATAGAGAAATACAGCCACGATCGGATGATAAGAGTAGATCGTTTGTAACTCTAACGAGAGCAGTCTCAGTACTATGGTATGGTCTAAATCCTGACTGGAAATCCTCACAGATTCCATTTCTTTCTAAAAAGGAACACAGTTGTGTTGAAACTGCCTTTTCTAGTATCTTTGACAGAAAAGGTAGATTCGAGATTGGCTTGTAATTTACTAAATCTCTCGGATCTAGTTGAGGTTTTTTAATAAGAGGTTTAATAATAGCCTGCTTAAAAGTTTTTGGCACGTATCCTAGTGTTAAGGATGAATTAATTATATCAAGAAGTGGACCTACGACCTCTGGAAGCATTTCTTTCAGTAGTTTAGTCAGCATTGGGTCTAACATACATGTTGTTGATTTTGATGATTTGAACAAAGAGGTTGGAGTTCATTCATTCATTCATGATACTGAAGAACATGTTGATGCTCACTAGAGTTACATTGTCAATCTTGACAGTGAACATACATTAGCCCAACACATCTTTGTTTGTCGTTTGGAGTGAAAGGACTGTCTGTCAACAAATTCACACATTTTTGCATAATTTAGAGGCCAATCAGGTTGTGCCATGTAGGAAATGATTAGATTGTTTACAGGTTACATGTCAAGTCTGCTCCATCTATTAGTTTCATGACCAAACTAGTGATTTCTAACACAAATCATCTTCATGACATTAAAATAAATCATAATCGTGACACAGCAGTGGTCGACCAGATCTGATGGATTAAAATCACTATAAAAGTCATCATGATCTTTGAGCTTCACTTGAGTGTTTGTCTCTCATTTGAAATCTCACACGATTTAATGTTTCTTTTAGATCTGATGGACGTGAACACTGTACTATCACTGCTATGCAGATGATACTCAACTTTACTTGCCTTTGAAGCATAGAAATGGTGTTGACTCCCTTAATGCTTGCCTTTCTGACGTCAAAGCCTGGATGTCTTTGAATTTCTTAAATCTAAACGAGAGTAAAACGGAGATCTTTGTGTTTGGATCTTCCGAAGTCCCAAACATTTCTCATGGAAATTCTGGTGTTTTATCCTGTTCAGTAAAATCAGGTGTAAAAAACTTGGGTGTCTTTTTTGACAGTGCACTTAAATTTGATAGACAAATAAATTCAGTTGTTAAATCTAGTTTTTACCACTTAAGAATGTTGGCTAAAGTAAAGACCTTTCTTTCTTTTAAGCACTTTGAAATTGCAATTCATGCTTTTATTTTCTCTAGGATTGACTATTGCAATTCCCTATATTTGGGAATAAACAGTTCCTTAATTTCTAGACTACAAATGGTCCAAAATGCGGCTGCACGTCTTTTAACTGGTGTTCGAAAACACGAACATATTACTCCTGTGTTAATGTCGTTACATTGGCTCCCAGTACGCTTTAGAATTGACTTCAAAGTGCTTTTGCTTGTTTTTAAATGTTTAAATGGCCTCGCTCCCCTTTATCTCTCAGATCTGTTATATGAATATCGTCCAGAAAGAACTCTTAGGTCCGCCAACCAGAGTCTGTTAACGGTTCCAAAGTCTAGATTAAAATCTAGGGGTGATCGAGCTTTTGCCATAGCCGCACCTAAACTTTGGAACACGTTACCGATCCACATTAGAACTGCACCAACATTGCATATTTTCAAATCAAAGTTAAAAACGTATTATTTCACTAAGGCCTTTGACTATGACTTATGATGTTGTTTTTTGTCTGATGTTTGTTGGTTTGTATACATGTTCATGTATCATTGTACAGCACATTGGTCAACTGTAGTTGTTTTTAATTGTGCTTTATAAATAAATTGAGACTTGAGACTTGAACAAGAAAAGAAAAAAACAGAAGCCAAAAAAAAAAAAAAAAATCTCCTGCCTCTTTCAAGACTGAAGATTCACATGAGAGTTCACACTGGGAAGAACCAGATCAGTGAAATCACATCTGCCTTCTCGTTCTGAAGAAACACCATTTAACTGTGATCAGTGTGGTGAACATTGAGCAACTGTCCGGAAGAAACACCTGAAGATTCACACAAAGGAGGAGATTCATTCATAATATTACAGCAGAAACGACATGGCACTTTATGTTGAAACCTTAGAAACACATGATAGGATTCACACCGGAGAGAAACACACCAGAGTTTGATCAATGATCTAGTCTATGGTCACGTCAACTGCAGCGAGAGACATGACATAGAAACGTCATCCACAATTGTCAAAGTTCATCTTCAGGAGTTTGTGTTAATGTTCCTAATGAACTTCCATCACTCAGTTATCTTTCATGAAGGAAAGCAGAAGTTTTTTTTAAATGAACTCAAGTGTTCTTGTGCTCTCACAATTCAGGAGCTGAAGAAGAGTCATAAAGCTTTAAGAGAAACATGAATCTGATATTAGTTTGATCTCATTCTTCATTGTTTTTCATCAAAACATCTAGTTTATCTTTCACTTCTACTCTTCCATGCATCTTTGAAACACTTTGCTTCTCTTCTTCTCTCAAGATGTTTTGGCTCTTATAAGTCAGTAAAGTCTCATTTGATGTTACTTAAAGTTTGTATTTGCTTCAATAATGATTGATTAAACTTATAAGTCATTTTTATCAACAACTCATTGTTATTTTCCATGTTTTAATTTTCTGCTGAGTCTGCTTAAATTAGGAATAATTTTAGTTCTAAAAGCTGTGAAGAAGCTTATAATTGTTTTATATGTTTCTTCTGTTCAATAAAGACAAACATCTGGAACTACTTGACTCTTCTGTAATGAACTTGTGGTCATCTCACATGTGCTTATCCTCAGGTGTGTTCCTCCTTCAAGTCCCTACTAAAACAAAATATACAACTATTGTTCCCATTCAGTCGGTCACGTTCGACGTACGTCGGACAGACCGACGAATAGGAATCTCGCTAGAGAGGCCAATCTACTTCGAGTGTAACTAAACGAGCCAATGCACATTGGCATGCAATCATATGCATCAGCTGCTCGCCTCGCAGCGCGGGTATATAATGAGCAGCAGGTGCGTTGCATCTTCAGCTTTTCGCTTCGGAGCCGAACGGTGTTTGTTCCTGTTCTCTGCAAGCGAGTGTCTGCTAGAAGACGAGTCAAGCTTTTGGTTGAACTTCTCTTTTTTTCCGAGTGCGGGCGAACAGCACAGCAGCGGGGTCGACGTCCTCTCTTTTTCTGTTTCGTTTGCCGTTTTTGAGCAAATAGCTGTTTGACAGCGTCAGAAGGCTGTTCTCACGGCCGGTACGGTGCGCTTTTGAGCGCTGAAAAGCCGTTTTTACGGCTGGTAAGAGTGAGCGCCTTCAAAGAGAGAGAAAGCACATGACAGGCTGCACACAATCCCTGTCTGTGTTGCGGTGGCCGTTCCCCTGCGTGCTTCAGCACTTCTAAAAGAGTAAAGTCCCTGAAAGAGCTTACACAAGTAGATTCGCGTCTTTTTAAAGACGACATCCTACTTGTGTTTCTGGATGCGATCGTTCCTGTCCTCACTGACGGCCACGATCACCGTTTCGCATGTCTGGGCGCGTGCTGAAATGATGTTCGTGGGTGTTCATGTTTTCATATGAGAACATGATCACGTCGACACGCCGGTCGTGACTCTTCTTTCTCCGGGAAGCTTGAGTCCCCTCTGTTGTTGGCCAGCTGCCGCTTGTGTGTAAAAGCACAGCCGCGGCTCTGCCCGACACTCTGGGAGACCGCGGAGATCAGCGAGAGCAAACCTCTCGCTCCTCTGCGTGTCGTGTGCCGTCGAGCTGCCGGGCTGCAGCGCGGGTTGTCACGGCAACCCAGCGCTCGCTCGGCGCTCTAGATGCGCGGTTCCCTTGCGTAATCTCCATTGTAGCGCCCTCTCTGGTGCACCAGAAGAGGTCTACTTTGCTGATATGGCTTGGGTGACATGAGGTTGAGGGGTTCCTTCGGGGAACCAACCCCCTAGGGCCCCTCCCTCTCTAGCGCATTGCAAGCTGTGCAGTTTCTGGATTGGATTGCTGGTCCTTTTCATAGGGGAACCTAGCATTTCATTCAGAGCTCCAGCTGAGGGACAGACGTCGATTGCAGCATCGGAGAGAGTGCTGTTATGCTCTAGAAATGAGGGTGACGCTGCCCACTGTAATGGTGTGTGCTTATGCTGACTCAGATTCAGAGTTTACAGCCATGCTTTCCTGGGTCTTCCAGATGTGCATGGAAAACTTGGCAGTATGGGGGTATATTGGTGCCATAAATATGGAATGCCAAAGGTGCCAATCTGCATAAGTTTTTCCTCTCTCACTACCCTCTTGGATGGGGTGGCTGTACACAGACCACACCCACCCTGCATGTGAGGCCAAGGCACTCTTTTTGCATGAGGGTAGTTCTGTGCTGGGGTTGAGCTGCGCTTGTTGACTAACCGTGATCAAAGTCACGGCGCAGGCCCTCAGCCAGACGATGTCCACCTCCGTGGTCCAGAAGTGCCCCCTGGCTTACCTTGTGAGGTGTGAGAGGTTGTCAAGCTAAATGCTTTCTCAATGCTCCCATCTTACGAGGTGGCCTTTCGGTGACACTGTCGAGGACTGAGCCCAGCGGTTCTCCTCAGTTAGTAGCGGATAGGGGAGCTTCCCATGACAAACCATTGAGTTCCTCTTGGGCCGCCCCTCAGTCTGCTCGTCGCCAAGGGTGTCGTCCCCTGCAAGAAACTCCGGCCCAGCAGGCTCTGCTGTATCCATTGCGGGGAGAT
This sequence comes from Chanodichthys erythropterus, assembly GCF_024489055.1. Lineage (NCBI taxonomy): Eukaryota > Metazoa > Chordata > Actinopteri > Cypriniformes > Xenocyprididae > Chanodichthys > Chanodichthys erythropterus. Next base: position 3,957,535 of record NC_090223.1, on the reverse strand, counting down.
GACGCCTCCCGTCTCTGCAGCTGTTTAACTGGTTGGTGAGAATCACCCCTGAGACGGGCGACCCAGAGATGGGTGGGGCTGCTCTTCCACCCCTGGAGGAGGGCCAGGTGGTAAATCCTTTATTGGGTTTGTTTCTGTTCTGCCACTGACCCAAGAGGCAGCGGTACCCAAATTTTAAAGAGCAGTTCCTCCATTTCCAGGTCTGAAGAGGGTTTGGAGAGCAGTGGGAGGAGAAAAACCTCACCACTCTCATCCCCCTCTTCTGTCGCCAGCGGACAGCAGCGAGCAGCGGGCAGCCAAAGCCTCGACTGCTCCCTCTGTCCATCCGTGGAGCCAGGTAAGTGTTGCCTAGCACACTGTGACGCCGCTTCGGGCCGCCTCACAAAGAGAGCCCCCCGAGCCGCGTCCCTGTGTTCCACCTCGCTGCCCTGCTGCGGGTACACCGGTGGTCCCTTTGGTCCTGCTTGTACGGTCTCTGCGAGCCGGGTTAGCGCTCCCCAGTCCGTCTCGCTGGCTCCTTCGGACCATCAGGGTCGGCTTTGCGATTCAGTTCGCCCGGCTCCCCCCCAAGTTCAGGGACGTCCTCTTCACTACAGTGAAAGATGCCGATGCCCCTGTCCTGCGTGCGGAGATCGCAGTCCTACTGGCGAAGGACGCGATAGAGCCGGTCCCTCCAGCCGATTTGAGGTCGGGGTTCTACAGCCCCTACTTCATTGTACCCAGGAAAAGCGGCGGGTTACGACCGATCTTGGACCTGCGAGTTTTGAATCGGAGCCTCCACAAGCTACCATTCAAAATGCTCACGCAGAAACGCATTTTCGAGTGCATCCGTCCCCGAGATTGGTTTGCAGCGATTGACCTGAAGGACGCGTACTTCCATGTTTCAATTCTTCCGCGACACAGGCCATTCCTGAGATTTGCGTTCGAAGGTTGAGCATATCAGTACAGAGTCCTACCCTTCGGGCTGGCCCTGTCTCCCCGCGTCTTCACGAAAGTCGTGGAGGGAGCCCTTGTTCCCATGAGAGAACGGGGTGTTCGCATTCTCAACTATCTCGACGACTGGCTCATTCTAGCACAGTCCCGGGATCAGTTGTGCAAACACAGGGATTTGGTGCTCAGACACCTCAGCCAGTTGGGGCTTCAGGTCAACTGGGAAAAGAGCAAACTCGCCCCGGTGCAGAGGATCTCTTTTCTCGGTATGGAGTTGGATTCGGTCGAGCAGATAGCACGCCTCACAGAGGAACGTGCTCGGTCAGTGTTGAACTGCCTGAATACATTCAATGGCAGGACAGCGGTCCCACTGAAGTTCTTTCAGAGGCTCCTGGGGCATATGGCGGCTGCTGCGGCTGTAACACCGCTCGGTCTGCTTCATATGAGACCGCTTCAGCACTGGCTTCATGGCCGAGTCCCGAGATGGGCGTGGCAGCGCGGCACATTCCGGGTGCCAATCACTCAGGAGTGCCGCCGAACCTTCAGTCCGTGGTCGGACCCCTTGTTTCTTCGGGCAGGAGTGCCCCTAGAACAGGTGTCCCGGCATGCTGTGGTGTTCACAGATGCTTCTGCCACCGGCTGGGGTGCCACGTAATACGGGCATGCAGTCTCAGGGGTTTGGACGGGACCCCATCTGCATTGGCACATCAATTGCCTCGAGTTGCTGGCAGTACGCCTTGCTCTGAGCCGCCTCAAAGGCCTGCTTCAGGGCAAGCATGTACTGGTCCGTATGGACAACACTGCGACCGTTGCGTACATCAACCGTCAAGGTGGTCTACGCTCCCGTCGCATGTCACAACTCGCCCGCCATCTCCTCCTGTGGAGTCGGAAGCATCTGAGGTCGCTTCGCGCCATTCATGTCTCCGGTGTGCTCAACCGTGTGGCCGACGAGCTATCACGAGCTGCGCTGCCAGGAGAGTGGCGACTCCACCCCCAGGTGGTTCAGCTGATCTGGAGAGAATTCGGAAAGGCTCAGGTAGACCTGTTTGCCTCACCAGAAACCTCCCACTGCCAGTTGTTTTACTCTCTGACCGAGGGGACACTCGGGACAGATGCACTGGCTCACAGCTGGCCCCGGGGCCTGCGCAAATATGCGTTTCCCCCAGTGAGCCTACTTGCACAGACCCTGTGCAAAGTCAGGGAGGACGAGGAGCAGGTCTTGTTAGTTGCGCCTTACTGGCCCAACCGGACCTGGTTCCCAGAACTCTCACTCCTCGCGACAGCCCCTCCCTGGCCCATCCCTCTGAGGAAAGACCTTCTTTCTCAGAGACGGGGCACTCTTTGGCACCCGCGTCCAGACCTCTGGAAACTCCATGTCTGGTCCCTTGGACGGGATGCGGAGGTTCTAGGTGACTTACCCCCTGAGGTACTTAACACCATCACTTCGGCACGTGCACGGTCTACGAGACGTGCTTACGCCTCCAAAGTGGAACCTGTTCGTCGAGTGGTGCTCTTCTCGCCGGGAAGACCCCCGAAGATGCTCGATCAGAGTCGTGCTTTCCTTCTTGCAGTAGGGTTGGAGCGTAGGCTGTCCCCCCTCCACCCTCAAAAGTCCATACTGCTGCTATATCCGCTTACCACGACCACTTAGATGGCAAATCTGTTGGTCAGCACGACCTGGTCATCAGGTTCCTTAGGGGGCGAGACGGTTAAATCCTTCTCGTCCCCTCTCCATACCCTCTTGGGACCTCACTCTGGTGCTGAGAGCACTTCAGATTGCTCCCTTTGAGCCTTTGCTGTCAGTAGACTTAAAGATTCTGTCTATGAAGACTTTGCTGCTGGTGGCATTGGCCTCCATCAAGAGGGTAGGGGACCTGCAGTCATTTTCGGTCGACGAATCGTGCCTGGAGTTCGGGCCGGGTGATAGCCACGTGGTACTAAGACCCCGGCCTGGCTATGTGCCCAAGGTTCCTACCAGTCCCTTCAGGGACCAGGTGGTGAGCCTGCAAGCGCTGCCCTCGGAGGAGGCAGACCCAGCCCTGGCTTTACTCTGTCCAGTCCGCGCTTTGCGACTGTACATAGACAGAACCTAAAGCCTCAGGACCTCAGACCAGCTCTTGTCTGTTATGGATGCCAGCAGAAGGGAAAGGCTGTCTCCAAGCAGAGGATGGCCCACTGGATAGTGGATGCCATCGCCCTGGCTTACCAAGCTCAGGGTGTGCCCTGCCCGCTCAGGTTGCATGCTCACTCCACGAGAGGTGTCGCATCCTCCTGGGCGCTGGCTCGTGGCGCCTCGCTGACAGACATTTGTAGAGCTGCGGGCTGGGCGACACCTAACACGTTCGCTAGATACTATAGCCTTCGTGTCGAGCCGGTCTCCTCCCATGTTCTCGCCACAGGTCAGAGGCACGGAGAGGCCCCGGCTTAGTGTCGGCTTGCTGCGCTACATGCGCTTCTTTTCTCCAGAGAGTCCCTACAAGGCAGACCCTGTCGAGTCCTCCGATATCCCTTCGGCAGCCGACGTGGCGGAGCGTCTGGCGCCAGGCCTATACTCCGTTGTATCCTTGAGAACCGGGTTTAGGCTGGGTTCCATATGTGTGACCCTACGGGGATCCCATATGGTTGGTTCCACGGTTGCTCCTAAACGAAGCCCGTGTCTTTCCCTCTGGGAGAACCTACCCTTCATCGGGTTGGAGTCACCCCAGCTCTTCCATATGTAGCACAGCCCTACAGGGTTAGTCCATATGTACTTCTCCACATAACTCCTTCGGGGAAGGATGTGGCTTCCGCAGCGTTCCTTTCCCAGCGAAGGGTACGCTTTCCCAGCGTTATCCAATAGTCTCACTGAATGGGTTTTGGGGAACAGCAGTGATCGACTCTCTCTGTGTTAGCCCTGTCCCACCATCTTCAGGCAAGGGGGTTCAGGTGGCTTGCAACAGAGCGCTGGAAGGGGGCAGCTCCTGTGGCGCTTTGGTAGGGATTCCTATTCGTCGGTCTGTCCGACGTACGTCGAACGTGACCGACTGAATGGGAACGTCTCGGTTACAAAGGTAACCCTCGTTCCCTGAAGGAGGGAACGGAGACGTACGTCCCGTCGCCACAGTCGCTGTACCCCGCTGATGCTGCCGCCTATCCGGTTCGGCTCCTCAGCGAAAACCTGAAGATGCAACGCACCTGCTGCTCATTATATACCCGCGCTGCGAGGCGAGCAGCTGATGCATATGATTGCATGCCAATGTGCATTGGCTCGTTTAGTTACACTCGAAGTAGATTGGCCTCTCTAGCGAGATTCCTATTCGTCGGTCTGTCCGACGTACGTCTCCGTTCCCTCCTTCAGGGAACGAGGGTTACCTTTGTAACCGAGACGTTCCTAATGTCTTAACAACCAGTGTTTCCTCCTGAGACCTGTGCTGCGTTCCAATTCGCCTACTTATACTACGCCCTAAAAGTATGTACTCTTTCTGTGAACAAAAAGTACTTACTTTTGAGTGTGTAGCAAAAGAGTAGACAAGCTTTGGGACATACTAACACGTCATACAATCGCGTCAATTCTCTCTGTCGCATCCAGTCACCGTAAACTGCCCTGTCAATCATCTTACATCCTCCACATTTCATTTAGTTAATTTCCTACCGTATCGGAGAGAAATACAGCACGTTGATCTGCAGTCCCGAGTCTTTCATGAGGAGAACTCTCCTCATATTAATGCATAATGATGCATTTAAAAGTTAATGGCCATTCGGATCTTTATAAAAGTCCACATTGGTATTTGCAGATGAAAAAATAACACGGGTAACATTAAATATATATTTTCTATCAGGTTAAACTGATTATTAGTCACTCAAATCTCTCAGCGTCGATCGCGCGTATCCGCCATGTTTTGTAGTTTTTAACACTTTTTACTCGTGTTTGTAGTTCTGAACTGAATCCTCGTACAACGCGCAATGGGTTGTGGGCAATATTAGCCTTTATAGTGTGCACGGATCCACACTTCAAAAATCTACCGGAAATAGTAGACCATCCGGGGACTTTTGGCATACTCTTTTCAACATACTATGCTTTGGGACACACTTATTTTAATCTCACATACTATTTAGGATGGATAGTATGGACATTGGAACGCAGGGATGGAGATTGATAGTGTGAGTGTGATGTGTTGCAGGTGTGTGTGTAATCAGTCCCAGGAATGAGGTCCTATGGGAAATGTAGTCTGAATGATGGAAAGTCAATATTCAGGTGACGGCTCCCTCTGGTGGTGTGGGGGAGGAAGTGCGGGATTGGCCTGTTCCTCCTGCCTTCTCACTGGACGCTGTAGGTGGTTATGGGCTAGATTCCAGGTCTCCTCGCTTCGTCGCATCCAGTCCGTCACCGATGGCAGATTGGATGGTTCACTGGACCAAGGAAAGAGTGGTGGTTGAAAGCCTTGAACACATTTGAAGGGTTGTGCATTGTGCACTGTCATTTTGCGCCTTCCACAGCTCTGTTCATAGCCCACGTTTGAGCTTAACTGAACTGAACTGATACAGTGAGTCTCAAACACCATTGTTTCCTCCTTCTTATGTAAATCTCATTTGTTTAAAAGACCTCTAAAGAACAGGTGAATATCAAAATAACATGATGATCCCGACGCACTAGTTTCATTAGCATGTTGCTAATGTACTGTTAAATGTGGTTAAAGTTACCATCGTTTCTTACTGTATTCACAGAGATCAGAGTCATGTTGTTATTTTCATTATTAAACACTTGCAGTCTGTATAATTCATAAACACAACTTCATTCTTTATAAATCTCTCCAACAGTGTGTAATGTTAACGTTAGCCACAGAGCATAGCCTCAAACTCATACAGAATCAAATAAACATCCAAATAAATACCATACTTACAATCCAACGTAAGCATGACGAACATTTTGTAAAGATCCATTTGAGGGTTATATTAGCTGTGTAAACTTTGGTTATGCAATGCATTATAGGGAGCGCAAGCATTTAAAGGGGCTGTGTGCTAAATCGGTGCATAGTTATGATGCCCCAAAATAGGCAGTTAAAATATTGAATAATAAAAAATCTATGGGGTATTTTGAGCTGAAACTTCACAGACACATTCAGGAGACACCTTAGACTTATATTATATCTTGTGAAAGAACGTCCTAGGGCAACTTATTGACTTGTCATGCGATACTGATGCACTGCATTCTGATCAGCGTTTTGGTGCTGTTTGTCCCAGGTATGTGTTTTATTGGGTTTTGTCATGTTCTGTGTTAAAATATTAGCCCCCGCTGACTGTTAGTTATTAACACAAAATATGTAAAATGATGGTTAAAGCGATCCTGGGTGGAGTAACTTTCTGTTGACATTCGAAGTATTGTCAAACAAAACAGATCCTCCTCCTGCCCCTCCCCTCCGTGCTTCCTGAAACAGTCATGAACGCGCATTTCAAATGTAAGTAGCTGCCAGTGGCTTGACCTTTTGCCTGTTATTTTTGATTACGGTTCTGGATTGTCCCTTAAATAAAACTGCATTTGGATCTCCAACTTTTGAGACTTGGAGCAGTTTGTGACTGAATTAGTGTGATATATTTTATTTTATTTAATTAATGTATGCTTCATATATATATATATATATATATATATATATACTGCCGTATTGCACATATCTGTGTGTCTTCTGTTCCATATGTATACCACATTATTTATTTGACTTATTTATTATTTTCTTAGTTTTACTTATTTAAATGTTCTTTCTGTTCTCATGTCATATGTATGTGTATATGTGTTTACCAACAGCCCCTGTAGAAAACCACAACACATTTCTTGTCTGTTTGTGCAGTAAAAGCTCATTCTGTTTCTATCATGTTTTTATGTTTATGTGTGAATTTCCAAACAGTCGGACAGTTTACAATTTACGTATTCATTTAGCCTAACTGAAGGGGTTGAAAAAGATGTTCAAATGTTCATTTTCACTTGAAAGCAAAATATAATTGATCCACCTTTGATTGCAACGCAACCTGCCACTATGCAAACTACAAAATAAAAGTCCCTAAGGAAGGACTACTTAAAATTAGTGAGGATGCATGACGCTTTCTTAACTACACTGAACAAAATTATAAACGCAACACTTTTGTTTTTGCCCCCATTTTTCATGAGCTGAACTCAAAGACTTTTTCTATGTACACAAAAGGCCTATTTCTATTAAATATTGTTCATAAATCTGTCTAAATCTGTGTTAGTGAGCACTTCTCCACTTCTCACAGGTGTGGCATATCAAGATGCTGATTAGACAGCAGGATTATTGCTCAGGTGTGCCGCAAGCTGGCCTCTATAGAGGGTATGCACGTGATGTCATCGTCACGTGTTATGACTGCGGTCACGCCCACTGAGTGGCACAAAGACTGAACATTAGTTTTGAGCGGAAATGCAGTGAAAAATACACAAAACACAATCAAAATGGGAAAGAGCTTTGTGATTGACATACAACATTGTGTATTTTGTACAACATTTGCAACTGCTGTTTATCATTGTGTCTTCTGTTAGTTACATAGCGACCACTGAACAGACATTTAAGTGTATTTTAAAATGCAGAGTATTGAAAATAATAATAATAATAATAATAATAATAATAAAAAGCTCTGTAAACACTTTGATTTTTTACAAGACTTTAAGTGTGTCCCATCGTTCTACGCACACTTGTGGTCTTCACGCCCACTTGAACACTTGAGCCAAATACAGGAAATGACAGGAAATACGTCATGTAAGTAGAGAAGTGGTCAAAGTGCAAAGACTGCAAGTGTTAGTATTTGAACAGGACAAAAGAAAGAACCGTTATAGTATCTGTCATTACAGTTTTCTGCACTTCTGCAGTCTTTCAGATTTGGAAACTTAAAATTTCTTGTTCTTTAGTAGCATATTATAATGAAAATTAATAAATCAGCTCCAGTCGGTATTAAGATCTCTCTGTAGGTGTTTAGCAGGTTTTGTTCACACTCATCTCTGTCAGTCAGGAGGGTGTGATTCAGAAACAACAGCGAACATTAATAATATTCATCGAAATCAGATTTTTCTGGAATCTTCGACAGTATGAAGAACAATTTCAAATTCGTTCAGATTGTTCTACTAATGTGCGGTAAGTTCATGATTTCTGTTCATCTTTTTATCAGTTTCGATTTAGCTCGGACACCGGAAACACACCGGGGTGGTCAACATTGTTCCTGGAAAGTCCTGCTGAGTTTTGCTTTAAATGAAACACATCTGAACTAGCTAATCTATGTTTTAAGGGTTACTGGGGAGCTTCGGGCAGGGGACTAAGTTTGTATTTATTTATTTATTTGGTTGAAGATAAGTCTGCAGAACTTCAGCTCTCTCTTATTTAACTAATGATCACATTCATCCAGATGAATTTGTCCTCAACTATTTGTAATTACTTGTCTCCTGCACTTTTATTCAATAGGTGTTCTCTGGCTAAATCAAAGCTGTGTACAAATAAATTAAATACTAACAAACAGATAAATCAGTTCAGATAAAGATGAAATGATGGGCAGGAAGGGAAATGAAGCTATCACTGGCTTATAACTACCTTAAATGAACTTTTGACCAAAGATACTTCATTAGTAGCCTAACATTTCCTTAGTTTTCTCACTGTACATTTCAAACAAACAATCATATTCTACTTCTTTTGTAGTGAGCTGAAATGTTCAAGACTCTGTCACAGCTGAACTAACAAATTCAAACCCACTTCAGAGGTCAGAGAAGGGACTAAATAAATACATAGAGTGAGGTAAAGTTAGTATTGGGTTTGATATTTGCCTAGGCTGCTTGAGGGACTGTCTGCAAATTACCCTACAAAACGAAGTCCAATAATTCATTCAAATGAATGTTTACAGGGCTATAGCAAACTGACTGATTATATTTTGCCAGTATGTTACTTTAGACCAGGGATGGGCAAACTCACCCCTGCTGACCCGCTGTCCTGCAGAGTTTAGCCAAAGAATTTACACTAACAAGAAACGACAGTCAATAGGACTGTCCGGCAGGAAAGTGACGTCGATGCATACCCTCTATATGCAGTGTTACATGTTTTGCTTGTGGTAATGGAGCAACTTGTAGTAGAACAGAACAATTAACCAATTAGTAACACTTTCTTTTTCTCATCCTCTTTTTTATTTTTACGATACTGAGCCTCTGATGGCTTTGACCTTTTCATGATGATGAAACTAAAACATTTAATCCAGGTAAACACAGATGATGACATTCCCTGACGCCTTCTACACCTCATTTCTTTATTCTCTTCCTAACAGCAGCGGCCACTATCACCAGGAGACTTGTCACTCAGATAATCACAAATAATCAAAATGCCTTGAAATGGCCAAATTACGAAATAATAATAATGCATCCAGCTGCAGCCGATGTCGAACGCACCTATTGCCTAGAAACAGCACTGCTCATGTCCCATTAGTTTATATGGAGATGGTGGGGTTTATGACCAGCCAGCCACCAGGGGGATTGAAACGATTTGGCTGTTTTCAGGATTTAATGTTTGTTCATAGCATATTATTTAGTGCACTTAAGAACAATGAATATTAAGAGTGACATTTTTGTACTTGTTGGTGCAAGTTATTTTTGACAGAGACCAGTTCTGTAATTGTGTCTCCTGAGGGATTACTGTTTTGGTGTTATATTGTGTAACTTTGAGAGTGTGATTATGTATTACCTCCCAATCTTAACATTTGTTGGGGAATTCTGTACATTCTGTATTGTTCTGATGGTTCTATGAAAAATAATTTAAAAAATAGAGCATTCAGACAGATGGTGAAAACTGATGCTGCAACAGTGTAAATTTATATTATAAATAGTTTTCTTGAACATTAAATCATGTAAACCCATTTTGCAGACCCCATAATCAAAATTATGAACCCATAAATGAGCATCATAGGAGCCTTGTAATAAGTTAAATTTTGTTTCTAAGTCAAGACTGATTTCTGTTGAACTCTGTTCAGTAACATGAGCAGCAGTGTTACATGAGTTTGATCTCTGAGAAACTGTTTGTGTTTGTTCTGCAGGAGTGTTTGGTGCTGGAACAGATGAAGAGAAGACCGTGATGGAGGGAGATTCAGTCACTCTAAACCCTGATCTTACTCAAATAGAGGAAATTATTCAGATGAAGTGGAGGTTTAGAGATTTATATTCAGTCATTGTTCTAATTAAGGAAAATGACATTTCATATCCCAGTCTCACTGAAATGTTTAGAGACAGACTGAAGCTGAATCATACTGGATCTCTGACAATCACAAACATGAGAACTAAACACTCTGGACTTTATAGACTAGAGATCTACCACGACCGTGGGATCTCACATTGGAATTTCATCGTTACTGTCTATGGTGAGGACACTTTTATTTATGGGTAACTCTTTACATTAATGTTCACTTTGTAAAGGGTTTATAAAGGTGTTTGTTAATGAGTAATAAGTCATTTACAAATGCATTATAAATCATTAATAATGCAGTTATAACTGCATGAATAAAAAGGGCGACTTTAATGGAATACCTGCCAAATAGTGAGCCGTTTTTAACTCACATGTTATAAATGCTTAATAAATGCATTTATTAACACTTTTTTTTTTTAACTCAAAACCAGATTCATGGTTTATTTCATGATGCAGCAAAAATTGACTATCATAATTAGACTAAGGGGTTTTATTTGACTTATTACTCATTAACAAACACCTTTATAAACCCTTTACAAAGGCAACATTAATGTAAGGTGTTACCTATTTATGAATAAGTAGATGTTTTGATATTCATTGTTGTTTTATTAATTAAAATTAATTAAGCTGAGATTTAAACTGCAGTCTGTAAATCTTACAAAAACAGTCTTACAGAATAGCTTTTGCCTATAGAGGGAGCAGATCCAATCAACACAAATAAAAGATACACTTAAATAAAAAAAATATGTTTAAATATGTAGTAAACAAACTGACTGTTAAAGTTAATATTCTAGCACCAGTAACTGTGTTTAATGTTTAATATCTGTGAATCTGTCTCATGCAGAGTCTCCAGCTGTTATTGATGCTTTTAAAGGTGAAATGAAGAGTGTATCAGAGACGGAGGGAGAATCTGTCACTCTTCAGACTGATACTGAAACACACGGAGATGAGCTGATAGTGTGGAGGTTTGGAGATGAAGGAAAACTCATAGCTAAACATGATCTAGAGGCCAAGAGTCCACCATTATATGATCCTGATGAGAGATTCAGAGACAGACTGAAGCTGGATCATCAGACCGGATCTCTGACCATCACAAACACCAGATTATCAGACTCTGGAGTTTATAAAGTGAAGATCAGCAGCAGCAAACAGACTTTACACAAGAGATTCACTGTCACTGTCAGCAGTGAGTAACTATTATAATTGTTTTGTGTGTTTGTTTTCACAAACTCAACAATATTTATATTTTTATGTTCCTCATTTTTTTTCTCAGAAGGCTGTTGTGGCTTTACTGAAGCTGTGATCCGATTGGCTCTCTCTGCTCTGGTGGGCGTGGCTACTGTGGTTGTTCTGGTTTATGACATCAGATCCTGCAGTCTTCAGCAGAAGAAGAGCGTGCAGAAATAACCATCAAAGTTAAGTTTGTTGATATCAAGACTAGGATCAGGCTGTGATCACATCAAATAATGTGTTGTTTCTATGTTCAGTCACTAGTAGGCGCTACAGCAGGATCTGTAGGAGAGACTCACTGAGAGAGTCATGTTGATCCATCAGGATTCAATCGTCTCATTTATGGCAAAACAACACAAGTACAGATGATGTTTAGAGTGGTTCTCAACCTGAGCCCGTCACAAATGATCTGCTGACCACACTTAAAAATTACAGTTTCACTATTTTTTATTTAAATTAAAATGGATTAAATTAATATAAGTTTGAACTATAATGTTTAAATACTTCCACATGATCTAGCATGATGACTCTTTGTGCATTTATTAGTCACCATATCGACAATATATGGAGAGAAAAAATGGTAAAAAGGTTGAGAACCCTGTATCACTCATATTTCAAGAGCATAGATCTGTAATCTTCAAAAATATTTAAAATAAGCTCATTCAAATGTATTTGTTCAGTATTAAACACAACATTTCCAAAGCACTGGTCAGTTTCTGCTCTGGGTTTCACACTTCATCTCTCACAGATTCACATGCATAAAAGCAGAAGTTACTGCAGATTTTGACACTTTTAGCTCCTGAGAGCTTCAGTGTCATGAAAGGATGCTTATCATCATTTGTTTTATCAGAAGAGCATTAAACCGAAGTGTGTTAATCATTAAAGTGTCTCTAAACGAGGGGTGTCCAAACCTGTTGCTGGAGGGCCACTGCTCAAATCCAGTTCAGATTAAAACAAAACTAGATCAAAATGTCTGATGATCCATGTACAGTGAATTATAGCAAAAATAAATCAACAAAGACTGTAATAATCATTTCTGACTGACACTGAGACACACAGATCTCTGTAAAGCTGCTTTGAGAAATGTATTGTGACATCAATAATAAATACATGATCTGTAAATAAGTTTGTCTCACATTCACACTGTTTAAAGAAATTATTAATTCAGAGTGAAACGATTCAGGTTTTACTTCATCTAGACAAGACTGAATTTCACTAGTTTATGTGTTTCATGAAAACACAATGTATCTGAAATAATAAAAAAAAGTGTAAAGTTCTGGTGTGTGTTGATGTTGTTTTCTGAGTGTCCAGCAGGAGGCGCCAGATATCATTATATCGAGATTATCAGTGTCAGTGATTCGATCACGTGGAACCGAAAGTGAAAGTACATCTGAACAGCATACAAAAGCAGTCATTTTAACAGTACAGTGTCGATTGATTTCTGTATTGGAACTAACAAAACGATCTTACTTCATATTTTTGTTTGTTTTCCTTTTTTTTTTTTTTTTTTCTAACAAATGCCGCCGTCACCTTGTTATGTTTTTTATATATTTTAGAATAAGACGACACGGACACGAGATGACTACAGCAACGGGGTCTCTTTACTGAAAAACGACTGCTGATGACGTCACACAGGTACGGGTAGTGCAATCCAGAGCCATATAGAGAGAGAGTTGCGACAACTCCATAGACTCCAATGGAACGGTTTTTTACAGCAATGGCGGCTCGTGGAGCCTCTCAATAGTTCCCGGAAGTAGCAGCTGCGCCGTAGAGTTACAGCAGAACAGACCGTTTGTGATGCACTTTTAGAAGGTAAGCGGTTTAAATTATAATATTTTATAGTATCAGTACATCTGAATCAAATTAACTTGTGTATTAAAGCATGCTAGTGGATATTGTTCACTAAATAAATAGTTCCAGGGGATAGTAGATTAGATAATAGATTAAAACAATTTATTCATCGTTGTGTAATTAGAGAAAAGGGATTCTAAACGGGGTTAAATATAACTTTGGGGCTTGTGGTTGGTGAAAGTGGTAAAATGAGAATATCCTTATTCCTTATTAAATGTACAACCCAGGTGAAAAAATACTATAGTAAATAGTATTGTGTTTTTGAACCATATTATAGTAAATTGTAGTACACTATATTATAGTATTTACAACACGTTGTAATAAATACTGTAGTATACTTTAGTTTTTTACTACAGTATACTGTATATTGTAGTATAATATACCCTAAAGTTGTAGAAAACTTAGTACAGTATTGGGTAACGTAATTTGTTTATATTACTATAGTTGTTTTATTATCACAGCAACTATAGAATTACCACAACAAATTAATTCAAGTACTTTACTATAGTATGGTTCAAAAACACTATGGTATTTACTATAAATTACTATAGTATTTTTTTTCACCTGGGAATAAAGAAAAAAATCCTTATTTTAGAAGTTATATTAGAGAATGTATTGTGATTCTGTTGACTGTCTATTATGTGTCAGCTCAGCTGATTTTTGGATTGATGGGGAGAGGGAAGTTTATAAGTGAGATTAAAAAAAACTGCTTAAAAGCAGCAGCAAAAAAAAAATTATATATAAATATATATATATATATATATATATATATATATATATATATATATATATATATATGTATATATATATACACACACACACACACACATATATATACACACACTAGGCTAAATGGGAAACCATACTAAATACCAAAACTGTATATTATACACTACTGTATTTAATTTATCCCATTTTGTTTCCTTTTATCTTGCTTTCAATACAAGCACAAAGGGGATTCAGATCCTGAAGACTCCATGCAATGATGCTGTCACCACCAGTCTCTGCTCCTTGGATTTTGCAAGCTTTTCCTTGCTCCTTATTTTTAATAAACCTTTAATAAACATAAAAGTTCCCAGTGTTAGTTTTTGTGAAAAAAGGCAGATACACCTTTATATGATTAACACACAACTTGGCGCACAATCTTTAGTTCTATTTAGATTGCTCCTGCTCACTAGAACATAACTTTCTCCTTTCCGTGTCAGTGGGGAAACCATGCATTCATACTGCTTTCTCTGAGTGACTGGATCATCCTCATGCAGCACTGCAAACCATAGCGGAGACTACAAGAACATGTAGGAAAGGACAGACGAAATACTTGACATGCAGTTTATTATAAATGTATAAATCCATTGCACTAAATCAGTGCAAAAGTCTATGTGTATAATCATGTTTTATTTTAGAGTTGAATATATTGTGTATGAATGTATATAGTAATAAGTGAATGGGGTGCATTACGCCTAAGCGGCGCGTGAGCAGCGCGTATTTTTTTCGGCGCCCATGTTAACCAACGGATGCATTCACACAGGCAGCAGGAGCAGCGCGTAAGCAGCAGTGAAGCGATCGTTTCGGCGCCGAGTCTATTTTTGCTGCGCTGCTGACGCTCAATTAAAGTGAAAGCACACTTTTGATGGACAAAATAAATATAATTTCACACAAAAAGTGTTCAAAATGCACAGAATAAGCATGTCTAATGTGTTTTAACAAGAATTTGAGTATGACAGGAAAAAAAAAATTAAGAATCAAAAATAATTATACAAGATTTACCTATTTAAACTTGTTTTTAATTGTTCAGTTTGGGTTAAAGTATGGTGTATTATGAAAAACTAAAGTAAACTAGCCAGAAAATATGATATATAAACATTATTTTAGTTATTACACAGACTGCTGGCTTTTTTCGCCGAGTTTGCTGTATTGTAAATATGTGCACGCGGCAGATGATGTTAAACACAAAGCTTACCTCATTCGTGTGCAGCAATGGATAACACGAGGCTTTTATTTGTATTTATTTTTTTTATTTATTCATTACGTTTATATGAGAATGTTGTACACCTCCCCATGTTAAACTTTCAAGACTCTCAAGTTCATAAATGACCAACTTATAAAAACAAATTTATAGCTGTCTTGATAAAGAAATGCTCACTTTATATGCATCTTCGAGCCGCTGCTGTGACGCTGTACAAACGCTTCCAGTGTGAATACTCGCGCGTCTCTGCAGCTGCAGTGACGGTGTAGTTACGCTCACGCGCTGCTCACGCGACGCTCACGCTTGCAGTGTGAAACAGGCGTTAGAATTGTTAACATTAAGATTAATTAAATTTCACTTAATTCAATTTTACATTTCACTTATTTGCAATGGTTTTTTTTAAGGCAATCACCTGTCACCTGCAGGTCTCCTGTCCCTCTAAAACCATAGTGAACATGACATGATTGCCCTTAACTAACATACAAGTTTAAAAACATTAAAATAATTCAAAACAACTGCAACGCAATCTTTAAACAAGGTAATGTTAGCCAGAAATATGTTAACAAGGCAGGCAACGCTGGTTGACAACACTAATCCTCAAATATTAGCAGGTTTTTATGTCTCTCAAACCCTATCATTTTGAATTGCCGCCGAAGCACTTCCTGGAACTATCTGAAAGCTACACGAATCACGTGACGATCAAGCGTTTTGAACTTCCGTTGTCGCAACTCTGTCTCTCTATGGCTCTGGTGCAATCATACAAAATACATTACATCCCCCTTCTTAAGTTCAACTGTCCAACTTTTAATCATTATTGCTTAACTAATGTATCTTGACACCAATCTGCAAAACAGTCTTATCTATTTAAAGTCAGTCTCAAAAGGTGATTTAGTAAACACTTGTAAATATAAACTCTTTATAACATATTTTGATTAAACAGTTATAAATTTATGAGCAATCTTATGAACATTGAACATTGAACTTTTTTTTTTTTTTTTTTTTTTTTAACTGCACAAATTATGCAAAACAAACTTAGGTTACCACTGAATACACATTTAGTGTATACCACTGTTCAGTCCTTGTACCTTGAAGGCATTTTCACTTCTCTACCTGACCTGGTAATGTATCCCTGTGTTTGAGACTCAGGTAATTCAGTGTTTTGTGTGTCCTTGTTAGTTGTAGATGATTGGGTGTCAGTGACATGCGAGTCCATCTCACTATTGGTGTCATTTACTGTGTTGTCTGCTGTTGTTGTGAGACTTTTTTCTCCAGTCTTGAGAAGATGTTTTCTGTTCCTCCTGTATGTTTTTCCATCTGAAGTTTGTATGATGAAGGATCTTGGTTGCTCATGTTTTTTTATGATCACTGCAGGTTGCCAGACATCTCCTCGTCGCACTCTCACTCTTTCTCCAATGTGAACATCTGGAAGCAACCTTGTTTGTCTGTCAAAGTAGGACTTTTGCTTGTCTTGTCTTTGTTTCAGGCTGTCTTGGATTTGTATCTTGCTCTCGGGTGACAATAAGGTGACTGAGGTAGGTATTTTGGATTTCAACCGACGTCCCATTAGTAACTGTACTGGTGAGTACCCAATACCATCCAATGGCGTATTTCGGTATTCCAACAAAGCAATGTAGGGGTCACTCTTGGCACTGTGAGCTTTCTTTAACAAGCTTTTTATGGTTTGAACTGCCCGTTCAGCTTGTCCATTCGACTGTGCGTGTCCTGGGCTGGATGTCACATGTTCAAATTCCCACACTTTTGCAAAGTTACTGAACTCTGCGCTGGCATACTGTGGACCATTGTCCGAGACAACAGTATCTGGTATGCCATGCCTCGCGAACATAGATTTCATTGCCACGATTACACTCTGAGCAGTTGTGTCAGACAGTTTGCTGATTTCTGGGAATTTAGAGTAGTAATCAACAGACAGTAAGTAATCAGAACCATTGCGGAATAGATCTGTGCCAATTTTTGACCAAGGTCTTCCTGGTATTTGATGTGATATCAATGGTTCTCTTGGATTACTGTTCTTGTGTGCGTTGCAAACTGAACATTGGGAGACAAACTCTTCAATTTGAGTTGACATGTTCGGCCAATATAGAACATCCCTGGCTCTTTCTTTGCATTTTACAACTCCAAGATGTGATTCATGAATTTTCTTCAGCATCTCTTGTATCAACTTGCTTGGAACAATGAGCTTTGCAGATTTGAAAAGAAGTCCTGATGTGAAGCTTATTTCTTCCTTGAATGTCCAGTATGCTTGAATCAGTTCTGGAACTTCACCTCTCTCTTTAGGCCATCCATCCATAGTCATTTTGCACAGTAGTTGCAGTTCTTGATCAGCAGCTGTTGCACTGCGGAAAACACGCAGCTTTTCTTCAGACACAGGCAAATATGTCGTTATCCAGCACAGCTCTAACTCTTGACCAAGTAAGTCTTCTGTATGCTCATTCAGATATGCACGACTTAGTGCATCAGCAATATGCATCTCTTTACCTGGTTTGTAGGTTACCTTTAGGTTGTATCTTTGAAGTCTGAGAAGCATGCGCTGTAATCTGGGTGGAGCTTGGTGCAGTGATTTCTTGAAAATACTTTCCAGTGGTTTGTGATCACTTTCAACTTCCACTTCCTTGCCATAGATGTATTGATGAAATTTCTCGCATCCATAGACTATTGCAAGTAATTCTTTTTCAATCTGTGCATATCTTTTTTGAGCATCAGTTAAGGCACGTGATCCATAAGCAAATGGTTTTTTATCTTGCAGAATGACTGCCCCGATGCCTTCTGAGCTGGCATCAACTGAGAGTGTTAGTGGTTTCTGTACATCAAATAACTTCAATGTTGGAGCATTCGTCAGCAAAGTCTTCATTTTTGTGAAGCTTTCTTGTTGCTCTTCCTCCCAGTGCCACTGAATATCATCTTCTAGCAGCTTTCGGAGAGGAGCACTGACATCCGATAAGTTTGGAATGAATTTGGATAGGTATTGCACCATACCCATGAATCTCATAAGTGCTTGTTTGTTTGTTTGTTGCTTTATGATTACACCCATGCTTTCCATCTTGCGTAGCTCTTCAACTATTTTGTCCTTGAGTGCTACAGGAACCTTTCTTGGTGAATGGATCACTGGTGATACATCGGGGTCTGTTTTGATGTGATGCTCAATTGGCAAGCAACCAAGGCCAGACAAGAGGTCATCAAAGTCTTTGAAGATGTCATCTTTAGTCTTTATTTCATATATTCTTCTCACCATCCCTAATTTTTCACAAGTTGTGCGGCCAAGAATTGCAGGTACGTTGCCGTCAACCACTTAGAATTGAATATTGTGGTTTTGGTTTTTGTAGGTGAAGGTGAGCTGAACTTGTCCCACAGGCGACATCTTGTGGCCAGAATTTGTAATTAAGTGACAGGTAGATTTTTTGAGTTTTCTTTGGGTTTCCAACGATTTAAACAAATTGTTTGGTATTACATTACATGCAGCCCCTGTGTCTAATTTAAATGTAATGTTCTTGTTGTTCATTTTCAGGCTTTCAGTCCATTTGTCATTTTCATTTTTTGTTTCAGTGATGACTGTGTGCATATTTTCCATTGTTTGTGTTATCTGCACATCCATGGTTCCAACAAAGAAATCATCTTGTTCATCACTTTGTTCATCTTGTTCTATTGCCTGTATTTTCTTGGTGGAGGCTTGCGTTCTGCACATTTTCGCAAAGTGGTTTCTTTTGTTGCATGCTTTGCAAGTTTGTCCATAAGCTGGGCACTTTTTGTATTCATGCTGATAACCACACCTTGAACATTTCACGTTTGATTTGTGGTGACTCTCCATTGCATGCTGTTTACTTTTTTGGTCACGTTGCATTATTGTGCCCTTTCTTGTCTTTTTGTTTTTGACACTACTTATTTTGTTCACGTCAATTTCTTCAGCTAGCATTTTCATCTGACTTGACGTCAACTCGTTGGCCCGACAGATGTCGATTGCTTTTTCCAATGTGAGGTCTGCCTCACGCAACAATCTTGCACGAACACTGTTGTCTTTTATCCCGCATACAATTCTGTCCCTGATAAGCGAATCAGTCAACTTGCCAAATTCACAGTCTTTCGCCTTGTGTTTGAGATCTGTGACGTATGCATCAATTGTTTCTTCTGAGCCTTGCGCTCTCGTAAAAAACATGTGGCGAATGTATGGAAGATTCTTTCTGGGCTCACAATATTCTTTGAATTTCTTTTTCAGTTCCTCAATTTTATTAACTTCTCGCTCCGTGAACTGGAATGTGTTGTACACTTTAATGGCTTCTTCACCCGCAATATGAAGAAACGTAGCACACTGTACTGTCTCTGATTTCTCTGCCACGCCACTAGCAATGAGGTACAACTCGAATTTCTGAAGCCATACCTTCCAATTTTCCGCCAAGTTGCCTTGAAGAGACAAAGCTGATGGTGGCTGCAGTAGCGACATCTTTTCAGTTGTGCTTTTCTTTTCTTTTCTTTATTATTATTTATTTTTTTTTATCCGTCTTCTGACACCATGTTATGTTTTTTATATATTTTAGAATAAGACGACACAGACACGAGATGACTACAGCAACGGGGTCTCTTTACTGAAAAACGACTGCTGATGACGTCACACAGGTACGGGTAGTGCAATCATACAAAATACATTACAACCTTTCCTCACAGGTCCTGCTCCACCACAAAAGATCTGCAAACATACAGACATCAAAAATCAATTTGATCAATCTATTTGGTTTAAATAGACGTTGTATTCATTTCTGTAGTATCGTCACTCAAAGTCTTTGATAGCTTCATTACTCACGTGATCATCTGTCCCTGTAACATCAGACAAGACTCAAGTTTCCTCTGAGATTTATGTGCTCAAATCTACATTCACATGTTGATGATGTGTTACTCACTTCTTATCCAATACAAATGTTCATTAATTTACCAACAGTACTAATGGAGAAATAAAATCAGACCAAAAATGGAAAACGCATGAAGTGACCAGGTGTAAACAGGCCCTATGAAACACATAAATTATACATTAATGTTTTTTTTTGTGCATTTATTCAAAGACCGCATGTGCTTTTTTTTTTTTTTTTGTCACTGGTGTTACCTTACTTCTCTGGCATTTTTAAACGTTTTTATGAAATATTACTTCTCAATTTTTTTCAGCACATGCAGTCAGAGTTACAGAATAATAATGATAATGCAAAAAAATAAAGAGATAATGTCTTTTTTTAAATTTCAATCAGGTTAGGTAAAAGTGTGATTGAATGATGATAATTCAGTTGCACAACCATGTATTTGCTATAACAATGAAAATATTTGAAAACAGTTATAAACAAGTAATGAACTTAGTGAAAGCAGTCAGTAAAAGAACGTTCAATCATAAAGAACGTTTTAAAAATGTCTGTAAAATACAGCTACAGCTACAGCACTGCTGAAATGACAACTGCGCAGCGGACTGGACCTGCTGAGACCAACAGGAACCAAGCAGATTGTTTTGTCACAACAGCGAATGCAGGTCGAGACAGTGCCGCGTTAAGCCTTCGCGGGGCCCTGGGCTAACGCAGCTCTGAGGCAATTTCAGCATTCAGAAACGCACACTGGAGCTGCTTGAGGATAAGCGAGAGGTCATTGGTCAAGGAGCAGCAAAACGCAATAAACTGCACAAGTTCATCATCTAAACGCTCCTGTAGATCTTCACAGTAAAAGGCATGCCAACTCTTCAGTTGGCATGCCTTTTACTGTGTTGTCAATAATGACAAGAAACACGGAGCTTTTCACTGTCCGTGAGAATATGATCGGGAGTTGTGGATTCATCTGCTCTTGTTTTCCTTTTTATTTTGCGACTGGTTGCGGTTCTGACAGACATTTGTTTAGCCATTATCTCAAACTCTTCAAACTGCTCGCGTAAATTTTCAGCGAAAGTTGCAAGTGACTGAAGCATTTCTACAGCTGTCACTAGATCCAGGTCTACTTTTTGAAGAATTGAGCTAGTTTTCTGAAAGTTTTGCAGGATCTTGTTCCATAATATGCATAAAAATACAGTCTCAAAACGGCCCATTTTTTTCACAAGAGATTGAGCTTCATTTCGAGTAGCAGGGTTTTGACTGTCGTCTGCTGACAAGTTAAGCAAGACATCCGTTATCTTTTTATAATGCAGTAAAAGGGCCTTGGTGGCCTGCGCGTGAGCGGCCCATCGGGTGTCGGACAGTCCTTTTAATGTCTCCAGGCGACGGTTTTCGTTTAATTCAAGTCCATCCATAAAAACTTTCCATCGCCTAGGGGATGCCGAAAAAAAATTAAAACATGACTGTATAAATCCAAAAAACGAAACTGTCTCACTGCAGCAAGCAACACTGTTCATTCCAACAAGGTTCAGTGAATGAGGGTATCCAGTCTGCTAATGGGTTCATCTCCTGAATGTGAGCCCTCAAACCCCCATAAAGACCAGACATATTCTGTAGAAACATAACGTACCACAAAGGTGAGCTGGTCCACATGTGCCAAGTCGGGGGTGGAATCAACTATTAGGGAAAAATATTTAGAGCTCTGTATTTGAAGAATTATTTCAGCTTGAACTCTCTGTCCCATCAGTGCAATAAATTCCTCACATACTGTGTTAGATAAGATGCAGTTCCCCTGCCCTTATTTCCATATGAATTACATCCCTAAATAATTGCCATTGTTTGGAGACCCGATCGTCTCAACGTCTCCCCGGAATGGCCGTGTTCTGAAAGGAACTGTATGACCGCAACCACCCGTTTTAGAACTTCTTGCCAACATTTCTGCTCGTCTTCACATTGCTCTTTCAGTTCTGCATCTATTCCACGAGCCTGTGTCCGTGCCAACTAAGCATGGCATATGAATCCGACTTGATTCATGTTACTCCGCACGCACGCATTCTGCTCATATCCTACAATAAAGAACTGTTTTACACCACTTACCTTGTCTGTCCTCTTCTGGTTGTGACAGCAACAAGTCAACTGCTTAAAGGGATAGTTCACCTGAAAATTAAAATGATCCCGTGATTCACTCTCTCTCAAGCCATTCTAGGTGTATAAATCTTCTTTCAGATGAACACAACCAGATAATAAATGCCTTCTGAAGTGAGGTGATTGTGTTTGTAAGAGAAGAACACACAACAGCAGAAGAAGTAGAAGAACACACAAAACATCACCAAACACAGAATTACTTTGCCAACGACTGTAGAGGATGGTTGTTTTTGATTATGATTTTTTTGTTTGTTTTTAGAATAAAATATGAGCATAAAATATGAACATGTTAATATAAATTAATATAAAACATTACCATAATTAATAAAATGTTCTGTTTTGATTTTCACAGGTGTTTTACCCATATATTTTGAACTACTCTTTGCATTGTTTTTTAGGGCTGAAGGACATTTTTGTAAACTTGACGGAAAAGGTACTAATAAATTAGTTTATTACCTCCCTAATCAACACAACAGCACCTTTACATGCAGCTAGAAGGCTATATGGCAAGTTTACATTTTACACTTTAAAAATTTGTTTAGTTTTGTTTTCATATGATTATAAGAGCATATAACATGTTCACACAAATGGTTTTTCTATTTAAATAATTTCTATTCAAATAAATACAAATTTTCTGGAGATCTTATATTTTATTATAATTTTTTTTTAACTATAGTGAATAAACTGTAATAACGAATGAAATGTTCAAGGTGTCTGAATAAATTTTGGTTTGACTGTATAGCATATTTGAATGGAGCATGTTGATCCAGATATTGTGTCATTTGAATTCAATTCAATTCAATTCACATTTATTTGTATAGCGCTTTTCATGATACATATCATTTCAAAGCAGCTTTACAGAGAATGCATGTCAGCATTACAATTTAAAGAATGCAGTTAGCAAATAATGTAATAATTTAGGCAATTCATTTACAATCACTGTTAGCAGTTTAACTGAACGTAGAAGCAATGAGCTCCTGAAAAATGAATTACATTAACAATAATTAGGATATAGAAATTGTGTAATGTGCATGTTGATCCAGATCAATGTCTGCAAACAACGTCAGATTGCGTCTTCTGAAGTCCTTGCAGGAGTTGGCGTTGTCTCTTCACAGGTGTTGGTCATCTGAGCTCTTCTTAAGAGGCTGGATCCAAACTGAAGTCCTCTCTAGTCACCTTGGGACGGGTGTCCCGAGGTAAAACAGAAAATCACATGAAGAATAATTAGCGTAGCTGCTGTTCATAACTTTAAGCAAAGATAGTCATGTGCAGTTGATCTGGTATGAGATGCATTATGTGAATGCTTGGCTAAAGAGATGCGTCTTTAATCTAGATTTAAACTGGGTGAGTGAGTCTGAGCCCCTAACATTATCAGAAAGGCTATTCCAGAGTTTCGGAGCCAAATGTGAAAACACTCTCCCTCCTTTAGTGGACTTAGATATCCTAGGTACAACCAGAAGTCCAGAGTTTTGTGATCTTAAAGAGCATGTAGGATTGTAGGGCGATAGAAGATTGGTTAAGTACACAGGAGCTAAACCATTTAGAGCCTTATAGGTCATTAGCAATACTTTATAATCGATACGGAACTTAATAGGTAACCAGTGTAGAGATGATAAGATTGGTGTTATATGATCATATTTTCTTGACCTGGTAAGAACTCTAGCAGCTGCATTTTGTACTAATTGTAGCTTGTTTATTGAGGAAGCAGGACAACCAGCTAATAATGCATTACAGTAATCTAGTCGAGACATCATGAAAGCATGAACTAACTTTTCCGCATCAGAAATAGATAACATATTCCGTATCTTAGCAATGTTTCTGAGGTGGAAGAAGGCTGTTTTTGTAACATATGAAATATGATTTTCAAAGGACAAGTTGCCGTTTAATATAACACCCAGGTCTTTAACTGTTGAGGATGGAGTAACAAATGCAGATTGTAGTCTGAGAGATTCTGTGTACAGGTTTTTGGCCCAATAAGTAATATTTCAGTCTTATCTGAATTTAATAGAAGAAAATTACTAGTCATCCAATGTTTTACTTCTTTAACACACTCTGTCAGATTGGATAATTTAGAGATTTCATCTGGTTGTGTTGAAATATATAACTGAGTATCATCGGCATAGCAGTGGAAACTAATTCCATGTTTTCTTATAATATTGCCGAGTGGTAGCATGTAGATTGAAAATAGCAGAGGGCCTAACACTGATCCTTGCGGCACTCCATAATTTACTATCATTATCTTAGATTTTTCCCCATTTAAATAAACAAAATTGTGACGGTCTGATAGGTACGACTTAAACCACCGTAATGCCTGTCCCTGAATACCAGTGTAATTTTGTAGTCAATCTAGGAGTATTTTATGATCTATAGTGTCAAACGCAGCACTGAGATCAAGTAACACTAGTATTGAGACACAGCCCTGGTCAGAAGCTAGAAGTAAGTCGTTTGTAATTTTAACGAGCGCAGTTTCAGTGCTATGATGCGGCCTGAATCCTGACTGAAATTTTTCATAGATATCATTTTCTTGCAAGAAAGAGCACAGTTGAGCGGACACCACTTTTTCTAGTATTTTAGACATAAATGGAAGATTTGAAATGGGTCTGTAATTTGCTAATACGTTTGGATCTAATTGTGGTTTCTTAATGAGAGGCTTAATAACTGCTAGCTTGAACGATCGTGGGACGTGACCTAGAGATAAAGACGAGTTGATAATATTGAGAAGAGGCTCTTCCACTACAGGTAACACTTCTTTCAGTAGTTTAGTGGGTATTGGATCTAATAAACATGTTGTTGGTTTAGACGCAGCGATAAGTTTATTTAGCTCTTCCTGTCCTATAGTTGTAAAGCACTGCAACTGTTCTTGAGGGGCGATAATTGAGGCTGAATCATAAAAATCTGTTAAAGGTTGTACATTTACAATTGTATTTCTGATACTTTCAATTTTCTCAGTGAAGAAATTCACAAAGTTATCACTACTCAATTGTAATGAAATGTTTTGTTCTGGTGATGTCTGTTTATTTGTTAATCTAGCTACTGTACTAAATAAGAACCGTGGATTGTTTTGGTTATTTTCTATGAGTTTGCGGAGATGCTCGGCTCTGGCTGCTTTTAGTGTCTTTCTATAACGAGACAAACTTTCTTTCAACGCGATTCTGAAGACTCTAAACGAGTTTGTCTCCATTTGCGTTCTAGATTACGAGTTTCTCGATTACGAGTTAACACCCAATTATGCAGAATATAAGATGGAAAATATTTAATTGATGAGTTGTCAACATAATATATAACAATACAATTATGATTTTACCTCAAATTCCAACAATTTGACACAAAATGATAACTGCAAATCTAGGGTGACCATATTTTAATTACCAAAAACCAGGACACTCGGCCCGGCAATACTCAAATGATACCTCGAAGTTTACTCAAAGATGCCTTATAATTTCAATACATTTAAAATATGCCTCCTCTGTATGGATATAAAATTGTTATATTACAAAACACTATCTATAACCAAAGACACAAATTCAGATAGGGTTCTCAGAGATTACTCAACATGTTTTATTATGACAAGTTAATGTCTCTTCTGTATTAGAAAAATAAATAAATAAATAAAAAATACCTCTGCTATATTAGCAATCCAAATTTAACAAAAATAGCTCTCAAAAACTTACAAAAACTAACAAAAAGTGTCTATATCTTTGATTTTCTTCATCCTCGTTTTCCTCTTCATCCTGTATTTCTTCCTCATATTTCTTGTTTGCCCATCTATATTTTGCTGTAGAGCTGATCTTTCCCAGCATTTTTTTTGTTTCTTATCAAATAGGCATGTTAAAAAGTTAAAAAGAAATTTATATAGGCCTATCAGCTGTTACATTGCAACAAAGGAAGAGCACAACGAGCTGAACTCATTGTAGAGTTACAGACGACTGCACAAATAATGCATACTAATAAAAACATTATAAACTGTTACCTAGAAGTAAACAGCTGTAGTTTAGGCATAAGTCAGCCGCGATGCTGAGAATATAGTTACCTTTATGGAATAATCCTGACTGAGATACAATGTGAACTAATATTCTCAGTTGCAAGTGTAATCGCTAATGTCTGCGATTAATGTATGCTTCGCCTTCAGAAACCAAAAATCTCAGAAACCGAAAATCTCGTAACACCGGTCAATTTAATGGCCCAATGAAAAATAATGAAAACCAGGACATTTTCATCACTTTATAAAAAACAACCAGGACGGCCAGGACAGGACGTGAAAACAGGACATGTCCTGGGAAAAAAGGATGTTTGGTCACCCTATGCAAATCCATGTTTCTCTGCTGGAGTCCAGTTGAATTGCAGTGATCAATTTGCTTATTTTTTCTGTAGCTTTCGGCAGTTTTTAAATATATTCCTCAGGTTTTTTGTCAAAGCTATTTGTACAGTCAATCACAAAGCTTATTCCCGTTTTGTAAGGGGTTGGTCAAAGTCCCTTTAAGACAAGTCATTTCACTCGGCGGCCATCTTTGAAATGCCTCTCGGGCATCCTGGGCATCATGAAGCTCTTTGAATGGGGAAACATGAAATTCTCCAAAGCTGTTTGCCAAGCTTTCGATTAAATTTCATATTTGTAATCACAAATCAAATCTAACAACAACTGTCTCATAATTTTTTTTTCCAAACGCTTGAATAATGACAAAAAACTGTATGCGCAGACGTAAATGTGCGTCTCCTGTGCCTCATTTCTGAGGCGCGCGTCTGGCTGTTTCTATAGAAACTGGTGCTTCTAACAGCCGCTGCAGTGATGCGATTGGCTCTAGAAGGCGGGACTTATTCCGCCATATTGTGCGTTTCACTTTCTCCCATTCAAAACAATACGAGTGACACGTCTTGTGTAATTCTGTAGTCTTTGGTTTTGTGTGTTTTTCGTGACATTCACTCTGAAAACCAATGCTGCCGCTCAGTCTTTTGCCACTCAGTGGGCGTGACCGCAGTCGTAACGGTCGATGGTGACGTCACGTGCATACCCTCTATACTGATTGTAGCGGGAAACTAGAACAAAGGAACATGTGACAGATGACAACAAACAAACTGAAAGTCCATGTGACTGTGACACTGACAAAGCTATCAAGGAAAATAAACTTTTCTTATTGTTAACAAATAATTCTTCCTACCGTCAACACAAACACTCCACAGTTATTTGAACAATCCTGCCTTGGAGCACCCTGTTGAGTTAAACTGAAATAAACATATTACAATTATTCAAAAATACAATCAAAAACAATGGGGTTGAATATCTAAAATGGAATTTAGTGATGGCAACAAGAAAACTGCTTACATTGAGATCATCACGTCCATACTCCTTCCACGGCCCAGGATGTAGTTGCTGTGCAAGTATTCTACAAAGCATTCTTCCATCTAAAAAATATATCTAAATTACGACATATGCTCTCAATGACAAATGCGGAACAGTTGGTTCATGCATTCATGACCTCAAGACTAGATTACTGTAACGCTCTACTGGGTGGTTGTTCTGCTCGGCTTTTAAACAGACTACAGTTGGTCCAAAATGCGGCAGCTAGAGTTCTTACTAGAACCAGAAAGTATGACCATATTAGCCCAGTTCTGTCAACATTACATTGGCTCCCTATTAAACATCGTATAGATTTTAAAATCTTGCTACTTACTTATAAAGCTCTAAATGGTTTAGCTCCCCAGTACCTAAGTGAGCTCTTAATGCATTATAGTCCTTCACGTCTATTGCGATCTCAGAATTCAGGCCAGTTGATAATACCCAGAATATCAAAATCAACTGAAGGCGGCAGATCCTTTTCCTATTTAGCACCTAAACTCTGGAACAATCTTCCTAGCATTGTTCGGGAAGCAGACACACTCTGTCAGTTTAAATCTAGACTAAAAACACATCTCTTTGCTCTTGCATACACATAACACATTATCAATACATTAACATTTTTTCAAATCCGTTAAAGGATTGTTACGCTGCAATAATTAGGTCGGCCGGAACTGAGAACATTTCCTATAACACTAGATATACCTGTACATCAGAATAAGAATGGCATCTACGCTAATATCTGTCTCTCTGCTTATCCTGAGGTTTGCCGGGTGCTGGATCCAGGCCGTATCCAGATCAGATGGAGAACCTGTGTCTGGACCTGCCTACAATGTAGCCCAGGAGACAATGGGCCTACAGATCCAGTTCTGGCTGCATCTATAATTCTGATTTTTAATCCCCGTATCCGCTTACATATATTTATATATAATCTATTTTTAATCTCTATAATAAAATGTATAATTTAGATTTTTGATCTCCATATCCATTTACATATATTATATATATCTTCCAAGGGGTTTTTTCCCTCCTAGGACTTTTTTCCCAGTGTTAGCACGCTGGGTTTTTCTCCTAGGGGGTTTTTTCCACCCCTGGGAGTCAGCCGACATTGGCTTAATGTAGCACCATCTTGTATATGTCACATATTACCACGCTTGTTTGTACAGCTTATTTTTAACCACTTCCCTTTTTTATGTGCTTCTAATATGTAAAGCTGCTTTGAAACAATTACCAATTGTAAAAGCGCTATATAAATAAATTTGACTTGACTTGACTTGACATTTAAACAACAACAACAACAACAATTAAAACAAAAATGGACTAAAAATAATAAATAATAATAAGCAATCAAACTGGGGTGGAACAACCCCAAACAAATTCTTGGCTCATTCATCAATGTTTAAAAATTGTATCTTTGAACTATAAAAGATAATTCCAGTGATTAGGTAGATTTAAATAGTTTAAGCATCAATGAAAAATTAGCCATAAAACAAAATGCATGCAAAAGGATGTATGGCACAAAACAGAACTACCATAATTCTGAACTTCTTTTGAACTCTTAATATTTTTTTCTGAAAAAACCTGTAGGGATCAATGTAACGACAATCGCTGAAGTCAGTGCCGTGCAGTGAATCAAGCAAACACATCTCTCTGCTTTTTGTTTTCATGATTTGTAAAACTGGTTCTATTAAATGATTCTTGGAAGATACAACTGTTAGTTATGTCAAAATATCTCAGTGTTACTTGCGTTAAGGAGAACTGATAATTTAAACACAATAGACTTACACATATCATCCAATGGTTTGATGCCCAGGAAGGCAGTAAGATGAATTCACATTCTGCTATATGGTCCTTATACAAACAACAAACATTTTTAAATGCCACCCAAAATGACCCTAGTTAACTTCTATTAAAAATGTCACAGTCGTACTTACAGGTAAGTTAGCTGAAAGGTCTGCACACAGTGGTGGCAACGGATGTCACTGTCACATATGAGCTAAACCAATGGACCTTTATGTTCTGTTAGATACCATTTAAAATTACAGTTAATAAAGGATCACTTATGCACACTTTCTCACTCAAAAAAAAAAAAAGTTTCTGCACAGAAGACAGGAAAAATATTACCTTTAAGTCAGCAATATCTGTGACAATTGAAAGGCAGGTATTTAAAATCTGTAATAATTTGAGAGAAACCAAATTTAATATTCGCTCATCACAAAACAAAAGCATGATTGTGCATGTGATAATACTCACAGTCCCTTCAACATCATTTGGATGTCCCAAGGTAATAAAATCTGATCTGTCCAGAATTGTTGCTCCTACTTGAGCCAAAAATGGTTGTTGCGATTCCTTTTCATTTAAAGCATTTTTTTTAATCTAGAAAAACACAAACAATTGTATGTATGTTACATATACATATATACACTTTGCATAAAAATGCAAAATAATTCAACATACCATCTTCATTTGGTCACTTTGTGGATGCATCCAGCATGCCCTGTTTGGCTGCACATTCGGTAGGGCTGTCATGTCCATCACTGAACCCCGCCTGGGGTCTGAAAAGAGACAAACTATTATGACCCAACTGCATTTATTAAGTGAAGTGAGATTTTGCAAGTGCAGTGTTTATCATGACATTACTTACAGTGTACTTGGTCTATTTGTGTAATATCACAGGTGAGTCTCTCACTATCATTTAGGGAGGTGTACCTTCACATACAGTACAAGAAAAAGTTACAATACATGAAAATTAATGGTCATTGTAAAATATAACAAAAAAAAAAAAAAACTTATTATAAAAGTACTATGTGACCATAACCATTTAAGGTCAACTGATCACTTGGTGATACAACTATTCTTAGGCTGTGTTATCATGGTGGATGTTTTGCATCAAAAATGTGTGTCCTGATGGCATAAGAATGTTCAGTTTTTGCAGTCTGTCCACATAGTGTTATGTACTGATGTATAAGATGAAAATATGAGTCGCTGTGAGCAAGTTTACACCGCTTCGGATACATAACACTAAAACATGATACATGAAACAACAAAACATAAAATAAAGATGTATTACCTGCCGACATACAATCACTGTTGCTAATTAATCCACCGTTTATCTGTAGATTCTTCTTGGAAGACCAAAGAACATGCGATCGTTCACCACATCTCTACTGCGCATCCGTCAATGACATCGTCAAAATACACCTTCGCGCATGCGCGTAACAACGTCCAGTACGTTTTGGATGTGATCCAGCTACGTCATCGTGCTACAGGCTGCAGTGAGGACAGTCTCGAGTTTTTTTTTTTTTTGTTTTTTTTTATAAAGGAGAGGACTCGGAAGAGTAAACACAAGTGAAACTAAAGCTAAACACACTCTGAACAGCAGCTCTACACTTGGTGAGTTTTTTTTTTTTTTTTTCCCCGCATCAACGTGTTTTATACAAATATCTATATAAAATATAGACCATATTGAAGTTTTGTAACTGTGTCAAATTGGATTTGTTTTCTAGGAAGTATTTTCATGAACTTTGCTCGGTCAGATCACAAGTGAGATCACAGTGGACATATGGCGACGGGGCCTGAACCAGGAATTGGTAGGAGAGTGTTTGTTTACACTGTTTATAGTGTTACTTTCGTATGAATATTAGACTTTAATCAGTTTAATTTGGGCTCGTAGTTAAGAGTCGGCATGCAGTTAAGTTTTTTTTTTTTTTTTTTTTGTATTTACGTCGTGTTCGATTTGTCAGTGCGGCCCTCAAATTCGTGTTAAAACCGAAAATGAGCTGTAGCTTTTAATGACAACGCTGTGTGCACGCGGGTGCCTGCATGTGACTTCAGTAAAGTTGGTTTTATATTCGCACATTCGGACTTCTGATAAATTCAGACTTTCCAATAAATGTGCAATAAATTAATGTTTGCGAATTTTAAGCAGCGACATGATATTGACAACCAACGATTGTCAACTTACAACATTTTTCACAGTCGATCAAAATAGGCAAGTATTGTTTTAATGGCATATTTACTTGTGAATGTCCACTGAATGTCCAATGTAGTGTGATTAACAAGACTATTGAATACGGATGTCCGAATGTGTGAATATAAAACCAACTTTACCGAAGTCTGCATGTGGCGGGGGAAAGCAAGCAGCAATTTCTAAACCGTCAGAGAACAAGACTAATGCTGTAATCACGTGAAGGCGACTTTATCGCATTCCAGTTTTGACGTTCATGGGCGTTCATGTCCATTTTATAACCAGAAAAAACTCGTTTACGATAATTCCGATAGCACGAAGGCAGCGAAGGTGTTTACACGGCAATGATGTGGTAAAAATGTGGTATTTTTTTATTTGCTGAATAATGGCCGCAAGTGCCTGCAACTGAACTGGCGCACATATGACATTTCAATAAACACCATTTTTGATAAAACTTAATTTAAAAAACGTAGACAAACAGCAACATATGACTAAATTTAGGTTCACTTTAATGTTTTGAAGCATATTTTTTATTGCAAATTAAGGTTAAATATATTAATAAACAACAAATACAAAATAAAATAGGGGGCACACGGACAAAACAAGTGGTTATATGAATTAAATCAACACAGTATTATACACACACACACACACACACACACACATATATATAACAACAGGTTCCTTACAACGAATTCAAAAATGTTAAACTTTGACACCTTTTGATTTCAAAGGTTTTGACATTTTCTTAAAGGAAGTAAAAAGGGACTTTATATCAGAAGAAAACTTTTTGAAATTGGGATTACATTGGATGGTTCTGGCTTTGTGAAGATTACATTTACCCAGAAGACAAAGCAGTAAAACCAAGTGTAACACTCTTAGGATGAAAATCAGACAAGAAAATGATAGATTCAGTTATTTGTACCAGTTTGTTACAGTAGCAGAAAACTAACATGGTAACTTCTGACCAGAAAGAAAGCATCAGAAAACATGCTCAAAAATAAATTACAAGGGTAATATCTATGAACAATTTTGAAATGGAGTTCTTTAATTTTACTAGGAATGAAAAATTTGTGAGGAAAAGTCCACAAGTTATTTAAATCAAAGTTCGGTTAACAGATACTCCAGGATAGATTGTATCTCTAGATTGTGATTTAGAGAGAGTTCTTGAAGAAAGGGCATTTCTAATGAAGAAGTTGTTAAAAATGTTTTAATCTAATCAATGAACACCACTGATTGCAAGTGAAGGAATATGATACAGCCATTTCTTAAATCAAAGTTTCTTTAATCAATGTTTTTAAACTGCCAGGAAAACTTTTAATCATTCTATTAAAATCTCTTACTGAAATGGTAGCACCTTTAAAGACACAAAATCAGAAAAAGATCTCTTTCAGCACAGAACAAATCAGAAACAAAATTATATATATTTTGATTCACCCATTCCAAGTGATTTGTTTCCAGAGAGTGCATTTTCATTATTCCAAATAATGCATGTGTGTGGGGAAACATTATGTTTGAAAGCAATCTTCCACAATTTTAGAGCTTTGTGAAAATTCGAGAGTTTTATAGGAAAAGTTACAAAATAATGAGAATTTAAGGTCACCACAGTGTTTGAAGATTAGGTTAGGGATACAAAACCAGTGTGGTGTCGCTTTCCAAGTCTTTATTTATACTCCAATAAAGATTCTCAAAAAACGATTTCTTGTAAGTTTTCCTTGTTCACATACATGTATAAACGTATATTGCAATTAATTTATTAGGTGGGTAGGCGAATATATAATTAATTTCTTTGAGGAGGTGTGTGTAGTTTTTACCTGTGTTTAGGTGTTTTAGGTTTTTTATAGGCCTATATAACATAACATATCATAATATAATATAATTTGACAGTGGTAGTAGCGAGTAGCCATGTATGGTTTTACCTGTGGTTACCTAGTCTCACTGTCAGAATCGACAGCTTGCAAACAAACAGTGGATTGCCATTCATGGACTGCCCTGTTTGCATGCGCTACCGTTTGTGTGAATACACTGCAGGTTCACTTTCGCTCGTATCAAAGGTAAATCATCAACAGTATCATTCCTTACAAGTATTTTATTGAACTAAATACATCACAATCTGCTAAAACATATGTCCACATTACTTTCTGAACAAGCGCACAGTTAGCGTCAGTGTTGCTTTCCCATTTATGCGAACCATGCCCCGTTCTGAACTAAACTGCCAGTGTTTGTGTAGCAGATACAAATGTGGGTAATAATGCATACTGTACATTTTTCTTTCAGAGATGTCAGCGATCTGCTCCAGTCCAGATGATCCAGTGATCCGGATTCTTCTGATGGGCAGAAATCGTTCTGGGAAAAGCTCGTCTGGAAACACTATAGTGGGAGCAGGAAAGTTTATAAAGAAGGATGAAGCTGAAGTTTGCTATGAAGTTAATCAGATTGGTGGAAAGCAGGTTGCTGTGATTGATTGTCCAAATCTACAGGATCTAAGTCTCAGCAAAGAGAAGCTTGAAAGTCTGAAAGAGCAGCTGGTCTCTAAATCTTCAGCAGGTCTCAGTTCAGTTCTGCTCACTGTTTCTCTAGAGGAGCCTGTGGTAAATGAGGAAGAGATCCTGGATTTCATCAAGTGTTTATTTGGTCCAGAAGTTCAGAAGTACATCATGATTCTGTTCACACATGGAGATGTTCTGGATGAGCTAGAATAGACCATTGATGAATATCTACAAAAACATGCAGATCATCAGCAGTTGGTGACAGAATGTGGAGGAAAGTTTCACTGTTTCAATAACAGGGGTAAATCAAATGACAAAAAAACACAGAAACAAGAACTACTGCAGAAGATAGAAGGAATGATGAAGGACAATAGGGGAAAATTTGTAATGGCAAAAATGAAGAGGAGTGACAGCAAAGAAATGCCTGATGTCAACTGTAAGATTATTATTTCTAATTACAAATTTTCTTGAATGTAAATGCAACACTGATCTTAAAGTTTCAGAATACTGAGATTTAATTCAACAGCACATGTGATTTGATATTTCTGTTGTAGTGTCAGGAAAACCTCCAGGTCAAGATCCAGATAAGATTTGTGCAATTCCTGAGAAGAAAGAGCCGATCAGGCTGGTTCTGCTGGGAAAAACTGGATCTGGGAAAAGTGCCACTGGAAACACCATCATCGGCAGAAACGTGTTCAAATCTTCAGCCGGTTCAAAGTCTCAGACGAAACAGTGTCAGTCAGAAACTACAGTGAGGAACGGTAAAGAGATCACAGTGATCGACACACCTGGACTTTATGATACTGAACTCAGTGAAGAGGAGGTTATTACAGAAGTAAGGAAATGTGTAACTTATGTCTCTCCGGGACCACATGCTTTTTTAATTGTCATTAGTGTGGGTCGATTTACTGAGGAGGAAAAAAATACAGTTCAACATCTCAGAAGAGTGTTTGGAGAAGAGATACTAAAATACACCATGATCATCTTCACTCACAAAGATCAGTTAGAGAAAGGAAAGCAAATTAGTCACCAGTTTTTACAGCACTGTGATCCAAATCTTAGAAAAGTCATACGCCGTTGTGAAAACAGATTTTTCTGTCTGGACAACAACTCTGAGAGTTTCCCACAGTTCAAAGATCTGCTCAGTAAAATAGAGACAATGGTGGAAGAGAATGGAGGGAAACACTTTGCACGTGTGTTTGAGAAAACAGAGAAATGCA
Organism: Chanodichthys erythropterus; assembly: GCF_024489055.1. Lineage (NCBI taxonomy): Eukaryota > Metazoa > Chordata > Actinopteri > Cypriniformes > Xenocyprididae > Chanodichthys > Chanodichthys erythropterus. The sequence continues at coordinate 3,922,364 of NC_090223.1, read as the reverse complement.
TTCAGAACGCACAGAGGATGAAAAGGCTCAGTTCATTAAATCAGAAAATTAAAAAGAGCACTCAACCAAAATTGGTTCAAAAAGATGCTGTTTCATCAAAGCAGCCTGTGGACACAGATAGTACAACTGAGCCTAAAGTAACCGGTTGTTGTGTAATTCAGTGATTCACAATTGACAAGCTCCTTCAACTAATTATATTGATAATAAGAAGACTATTTTTGTCTTCTGTGAATATTTTGAAACTATCTATGAAATAGACTAAACTTTGTTTGTTGGTCTCCTTTGCTTTTAAAAGATCATCACACTGCATTGTGCACACTGTAATGTTATGCAACAATCACTGCAATACAACATTTACACTGCATGCTGCAGTTGACACAGTAAAATTGTAATGACTGCATTAGTCTGCACTGATAATCTGTTATGCTGGTGTTTGATTATAGCTGTATCCAGAATGAGTGTGAATCTGGCACATGTTTGGAAACACTAGTCAAGATGAGAAAAATATATTCATAATCATGTGTTTTTTGTGCGATTGCCGCTACAACATTTTCATTTACATAGAACATTTCTTCTCTGACTTACCATCAAAGTGAAACTTTTACAATATTTTAGTTCTTGCCATAAACGGATAAATAGTTTTTAAATAGCATTTGGAATGTATTCAACATAAGGAAAATGTATCAGTTTTGTATGTATTTTATTGTATATTTGTGTATGATCAGTAAGTAGAGATTACTTTTTAAGAGGCGGTTACCATATTCTTTCTTTGACTTCATGTTCATCTGTTTTTTTGCATATTGGAAACCCTTGACCTTTTATTTCTGAAGGTCGGTCTGTAGACTGCTTTTCTTTTGTATTTAGTGGAATGTTTTGTTTTTTATGTTGACCTTGACCCCTCCTGAAATTTAATTCAGCTTTGTGAATAAAAATGTTTTCTTTGACTTAGTAGATGCTTGGTGTGGATATTCTTCAGGCTGCAGAGAGGCACTCACTGCATGTCCCCACTGCCACTCACTCCTTCCTACACCTAGGGTGCTTCTCAATATCCCTCCTCGTCTCCCCACCTCCGTCCTCCATCCTATGACCCAGAAAACGATCGAGCTCAGCCATCTTAGGACATCTCAATTCTCTAATTGCACCGCGAGGAGGCGAGGAGTGAGGAAGCTTCCCGAGGAGTCATGAGCGAGGATACACCGGTGCGTCCTTTGTGGAAGTCTTTGTCATCGAGAAACCTGACGCACGCATAAATTCTCCTCCCCCTTTATATCTGTCACAGTAATTTACATTTAAATAAACTTTACATATTTCAACAGGGCATCTTGCTTTATTAATATTTATTATATATTTCTTTAAATAAGCAAACTTTATCAACATATGGGTATCCCTCGTGCGCAGCTGATGACGCTTTGAAGTGACGCTAAAGGGAGCGAGGAAATATTTCACTTGATTCAATTCCTACGTCCTCACATCTTTTCCTTGCTTCCTTCCCTCGCATCCTGAAGCAAGGAAAGGAAACGAGGGGATGTACAAATAAGAATTGAGAAGCACCCCTAGACTCTATAAAGCCACTTTTCAACTGTTGCGGCAAACCATTCTTGTCTTATTGCCACCTTACAACTATCTCTGACAAGTCAAGTCACCTTTATTTATAGGCTAGTGCTTTTTACAATGCAGATTGTGTCAAAGCAGCTTTACAGTGATAACTGGTGAATAATTTTGTCCTGCTTAAGTAAATTCATTAGGCTATTGATTCATTTGGTTGTAAAAATCTATTATCAGCACTGGAAAAAAAACAACAACAAAAAAACAGTGATGTCATTGTCCAGCTCATTTCGCATACAATGGTGTGAATGCAGGCCAAACAGGTGACATCAGGTGTTAAATTGGAGAATAAATCCTTGGGAGAAACCAGGCTTAGTCGTGGGGCCAGTTCTCCTCTGGCGAACAGTGCTTTGTTACAATCAGGTTGCTATCATAAGTCTGATAGGATCACAACAATCAAAGTATTTATTTAAGTTCCATCCAGTTGAGGATCGTATTCATCACGCCGGTATGGACGGTCTGTTGAGGAACTGTGGCACTGGCTGTCGTGTTGATGATGTCTTCACAATGGATGATCTAGTCGACTCGATCTCTGCTGATACTTCAGGGCTGCGTTGTGGTCGTGTCCAGGCACCGACTGACCTGCCACGCTCTATCCGAGCAGCTGAATCTTTAGCCATTTTCAAAAAAATCTTTTTCGTCAGCACTTGACCCAGTAATATTAGCACTTAACTTGATTCCTATTTTCATTAAATCTATTTGTGTATGTACATTCATTTAAAAAAAAAAAAAAAAAAAAAACTTGCTACTGGCATATTACTGTCATTAGTGTCATAACTGTGACTTCACACAGCACTTGCGTAGGCCTACTCTTGTTCTCATGTTAATTTGATTGATTCTACTGTTCTCATTTGCAAGTCGCTTTGGATAAAAGCTTTGATAATTGGTATATAATTTTTCCTTTTAAAGAATAGTGTCAATGCAGGCAGATCAAAAGCACTGTTGAATAAATGTCAAGAATACTGTTGCATATCAAATGTCAAGTCAAATTAAATTAGGGCTGCACGATTAATCGTATTTTAATCACGATAACGATATCTGCTTCTCTCGATTGATTTTAAATAATCGCCACGATATTGGCCCGCTCTATGAAAATGAACATAATTTGGAAATATTGGAAGTAATATTAGGAGTTTCGCTGTTTTATCTTTTGAAGTTCCTAAAGATTTTACCAGAATCATTACACTCCAACATTTTCTGTCTCTAACTTATTTGCTAAGCAGTCATGAAATAAGTGGGATCATGTAGAGTTAAAGGGATAGTTCACCCAAAAATGAAAATTTGATGTTTATCTGCTTACCCCCAGCGCATCCAAGATGTAGGTGACTTTGTTTCTTCAGTAGAACACAAATGATGATTTTTAACTCCAACCGCTGCCGTCTGTCATTCAAATAATTGCAGTAGATGGGAACTTCTTCTATAAGAGTGAATAAACCTTGCTTAGACAAATCCAAATTAAACCCTGCGGCTCGTGACGACACATTGATGTCCTAAGACACGAAACGATCGGTTTGTGCAAGAAACCGAACAGTATTTATATCATTTTTTACCTCTAATACACCACTATGTCCAACTCTGTTCAGCTTCCTGTTAGTGAGGTCAAAAAACGCGTTGTGATGACGGAAGTGATGTCTCGCCCATATACTTCAATGAGCGCGAGACATCACTTCCGTTGTCAGAGCGTGATCTGACCTCACTCACCGGAAGCTGAACAGAGTTGGACATAGTGGTGTATTAGAGGTAAAAATGATATAAATACTGTTCGGTTTCTCACATAAACCTATCGTTTCGTGTCTTAGGACATCAATGTGTCGTCACGAGCCGCAGGGTTTCATTTGGATTTGTCTAAGCAAGGTTTATTCACTCTTATAGATTAAGTTCCCATCTACTGCAATTATTTGAATGACAGACAGCAGCGGTTGGAGTTAAAAATCATCATTTGTGATCGACTGAAGAAAAATGTCACCTACATCTTGGATGCACTGGGGGTAAGCAGATAAACATCAAATTTTCATTTTTGGGTGAACTATCCCTTTAACAGGTGTGATGTTTTCCTAAAGTCCATCAATAAAGCAGGAGAAGAGGGATCATCATCAGCTGTGAAGGGTGGGAATGGGTTCACTGCACACTTCATCCATCTCAACACATCTACAGTCAGCTACTTAAATGTGTAATCATGAAAGCCAGTTCACAGCTTTACTGTAAAGCAGGTCAACCGCTCGGGTCTCTGTCTCCACCTGCTGGACAGAGCCTGTAACTGCACGTCTCCGCGCGTCAACCGCCACAGGATAGTGATAGAAAACGTGGTCGACAAACACTGACCAGTTACATTCACAAACAAATGTAACGTCACATTTACCTCAGAAAAACATAAACTCGTTAGTCAGCTAGAAAAATGAACTCTAGAGAAGAGTATTTAGCTGAATATATGCACCATCATCATCAGTCCTATGACCTGGTGTGGGCGTCGGGTCGGTCACCGTGATTTTGCCAAGAAAGACATGCTCCCGGATCAACATTTGTCCGAATATTTAGTATTAACCCTATTCCTACCCCTAAACCTAATTCTACCCATAAGTTATCCATAAAATCAGAGGGAAATGATAGATGAATAACACTGATGTCGAAGCACCTAACCCTGGTTGTAAGCCTAAACTTGAAATAGTAAACTTGTCCCTCAAATCTGATTGGTTGATTGGAATGATGTTCAAGGATCAACAAATATGCTGATCCAGAAACATGGATCAACTTGGCAAAATCATGGTGCCGCGTCGGGTCCCTGCGTTGTTGAAGTGTCTCCCCTTGTCTCGGTTATGTGCTGGTGCCTGTGTCTCTGCAAAGCTATTCATGGTCCATTCTGTGATGTTATCCGCCCACTTCTTTCTCTGTCTGCCTCCTGGGACACTACCTTGGAGGATTGTTGTGGACAGGTTATTGGCTCTGACGACATGTCTGTACCATTTCAGCCTTTTCTTTCTAACTGCAGAAAGTAGGTCTTCATACTGATGATGTTTCTCACTGTTTCTTATGTGATGTGGTCCTTGTAAGAGATGCCAAGGATGATTCTATAGCATCTCATTTCTAGTGCCTGAATTCTTAGTTGCAACTCTGCTGTAAGGGTCCAGGACTCACAGGCATATAAGAAGATTGAGAGGACAAGTGCACGCAGAAGTCTAACTCTTGTTTTTAGAGATATTTTTGTCTCTCCATACAGCTTTCAGCTTTGACATAGCTGCTGTTGTTTGTGCTGTCCTCACTAAAACTCCTGGTTCTGACCCCTCTTCACTGATGATAGAGCCCAGATATTTGAAATGACTCACAGTTTCCAGTTCTTGTCCTCCGACTTCAATCTTAGTTGTGATCTGCTTGTCACTATTTGTCAGTGGTTCTCTAGGGCGACAGAAGGCGACCTTGTCGTACACCTACTTGCTCCGTATTAGATTTTAAATATAATTTGTAATGTTCTTCAATAGCCTATGCATGTTTGAATAACCCATAAATTTGACAGCCACCACTTAAATGTTTATACATAAATGGAGTAGAAATAAGCATATTATAACTTTATTATTATTAAATTTTTCTTTAGTGTAATTTAAGTCATTAAACAAATTTGTTCATTTAACCTTTAATATTAATGTAGAACCAACTGATTCCCATTTTACAGCATTAGCTGAGAGATTTTTTTTTTTTCTTGAGAAAATGTGCCATGTACTGTAGCTTACCTGATATACAGTACATCCAAAATAACTGATATTGACTTGAATCGCAAGCTTGTGAATCCAAATGCATAAATATGATGAGAGACTGGCAGGAAATGCTGCAAAACAGAGTTCAAACAGGGTGATATTGTGACAGGGTCATCCCTCTGGAAATGAAAGGAATAATGTCCAAAATCAGTGGCCTAATAAAGACTTTTGCAACCTTTTGTTATTCTCTGCCATCTGTTGTTTTGACCATGTGTGACTCCTGGATATACAGTTATGATCACTGATATAAATGAACAATTTATTTTGATACACAAACATTCATTATTTGGCATATATTCAGGTTGATCTGGAAACTTTTCCCAGTCATCTCAGTGGCAAAAAGTGTCCCAGTCAACCTGAATTCACTGGTCATTAATGTTCATAAACATGCATGATATTCATGGGGCTTTAATTAGGGGCACATTTGACCTCATGAATTTAAAAATTAATTAACTGGGAATAAAAGGAATAAACTGTTGGATCTGTGTCAAAACATATATTAACAAATCCTGGAATAAAGATGGGATTATGGCCTTGATTTTCTTTTTTTGTTACTGGATGTTGGGTATAACGGGAATGAGTGAACTTATGATAGTGTGTGAGACATTTAATGACATTTTGTCTTTATAAAAAAAGATGGGCCATGATCTTGCCAACAACAAATGTTAGCTAGCAGTCCCTTAATATATGAAAATTTGACACATAAACTATTCTCAGTTCAAAAAATTACATTTTTACCACCCTTTGAATTTTAATAACAAGTTTTAATTTTTTTTTAAATACTTTCTATAACACAATCTTTTTACATACAGTGGCCCCCAAATTATTTGCACAAATGCATTTGCATTAATATATACAACTATGGAAAAAATTAAGAGACCACTCTAAGTTCAGAAATCAATGTTAAGTGGTCTCTTAATTTTTTCCATAGCTGTATATATATGTATATAAATTAAAATGTATGGAATCACTGTAGTTTTTTTTTTTTTTTTTTTGAATTTTAATCCACAAGGGTGAATTGTATTAAACATGAATTAATAAATGGATTTAAAAAAAAAAAGAAGAAGAAGAAGACATTTATAATGTTACAAAAGATTTCTATTTCAATACTGCTCTTCAAACCTTCTGTTCTGTGAATCCTGAATACAGGCACAGTATAATCCTTTTGAAGAGCAATAGGCCTACATCATAAATGAACAAGAGAACAATACCAGAATAGATATGAGTCCTCAAAAACATTTAAACAGGTTTATTTCAGTTGTTACAGGCAGTGATGTAATGATAATAACTAGTAAAATACTGAGTTTTAAAACATTGCAAGGTACAAAGGAAGAGCAACGAGCTGAACTCATTGAAGATGATAGCTGAAGGTTGCTCTGCTGATACACGAAGAATCTGTTATTCAGTTACAGACGACTGCACAAATCGTGCAAACTAATGAAAACATTATGTAAACAACTGTAGTGTTCAGCCGCGACGCTGAGAATATAGTTACCTTTATAGAATAATCCACTATTGTCTTGAGATACAATGTGAACTAAAATTCTCAGTTGCACGTGCAATCGCGCATGTCTGCGAAACTCATTAATATTCATGTATGCTCCGCCTTCACAAACCGAAAATCTCTTAACACATTTTGGAAACAATGCACTTGTTTGTAGTCAGATGTTGCAAAATAATTTTTTAGTAAACTAAACTTAATTTACTGTGTTTATCCAATTGAATTTCCCTTGTATTTTAAATTGGCAAAAAATAAATAAATAAATAAATAAATAGAGTAAAACTCAAAAATCTCTGTAGTTTTTTTTTTTTTTTTTTTTTTGCGTGGTCAAAATCTGACAGAACTGAAAGTGATAATATTCGACATACCACCAGAGTTTTGTTAACATTGTCAACTATCTCTAAGCTGAGAATGTTAACAAAACCCTGGCATCAGAGGCATGTCGAATATTATCACTTTCAGTTCTGTCAGATTTTGACCCCATATAAAAACAGAACTTGAGTTACTATTTAACTCTAGTTAAGTATTTTGCTCAACTTTTACTTTCAAATAAGTTGCAGAATTACATGTAGCCTACTTCTGTCACTATATTAGTTTTTGAAGAACTGAAGAGCAGAAATCTTATATAACATTACTCCTCCCTCTGGTGGATGTTTGTATTCCAGGCTCCTCCCTGTTTTCTCAGTAGGGAACAGACTGTATTTCTGTCGTGCTTTAGCTGTCAACACGCTCCTTCCCTGCAAGTTTTGCAGAGATTCCTTCAGTTCTATTTTGCTTCGGATTTAGTTAGGACAAGGATCCGTTTAAGGTATGAAATTATGAAATGTGTTTCACTTGTACGTTTTTGCAACAGTAGCTACTGCAATGGTTTTGCACACTAACGTTTTTTGCATTTTTTTTTTTTTTTTTTTTTTGCACACTAGTTCTTTGCATACAGATGCTTTTTTTTGCACACTAGTTCTTTGCATACAGATGTTTTTTTTTTTTTTGCACACTACTGTGATGTTTTTTGCACACTACTTTTTTTGGAATGTAATTCTCTGCACACTCACTGCCTTTTAAAAGTTGTTTTCCTGTCAGATTGGCTGAGAGCGGGCGGCGCATGCGCTCTAAAGTTGTTTTTATCTGAATGTTGTTTTTATCAGACCATGCGCAGCAGCCACGCCCACGTGGGCAGTTCCTGCAGTTTCAGTTCTTTTATGTTTTGTTATTGGAAATCCATTCGAACTTATATAAGTACTGTAAGAAAAAGAGTTATATTTATTTATCTATTGTTAAGTAATTTGTCAAATAAGCTACACATGCTGTGTGGTGTTTTCTATATATCTATATCCATATTCTATTTTGCATTTACAGAACCACATATTTATGCACATTCAGTAAAGAGAAAAATGTGGATTATAACTTAAGTGAGACTTCAGTGTTCTGTCTGGACAACATGAAGTCTTCAAACAATGCAAACCAGCATTAAGATTTTTCTTTTGCAAATGCAGAACACGCGCCTGCAGCTTCACCTTCACACCAAGCAGAAAAATGACTTATTTTCCATATTTTTTTACAGGTCTATGATTCTTCATGTTTTTTGTCTCTTTCAGCAATCAGCTCCAGTCCAGATGATCTAGTGATGCAGATTCTTCTAATGGCCAGAAATGGTTCTGAGAAAAACTCGTCTGGAGAAAAGAGATTTAAACAGAAAAAGAGGCATGAAGCTGAAGACAGACAGATCGAAGAGAAGCAGGTGTTTGTCATTGATTGTCCAGATCTCCTGGATCCAGATCTGAATAAAGAGAAGATGGAGATGAAAGAACTACTGCAGAAGATTAAAGGAACGAGGACGGAGAACAGCGGGACATGTGTCAAACGAAGTGGCAGCATGGACAAGCTTATCAATTGTAAGCAGTGTTGGGTGTGACTACAGTGTAATTGCTGTAATGTAACCTTCTCCCTTTACATACTTCAGTCAGTTCACAAATAATTTTATATTTATTTGAAAGAATTGAAAGATCAGTTTCATGTCTATCCTTGTATTGGTACTTTGTATTGGTGCAATACTTTTTAGAAAAAGTAATAAGTACAGTAATTACACTGGTGAAGATGTAATATAGCTAATAATTAACGTAGTAGCTCAGAGTTTTTTAGAGTAACTTACCCAACACTGATTGTCAATTATTTCAATAATACTATTATATTATAACACTGATATTATTAAAAGAATAGTTTTATGTAAATATTTATTACCCCAACTTTAAGACAAGGTTTATTTTGTAATAATAACTGTTTGGATCATATTTACATGACTAATTGTCACATAAGTATAAATATTCATTTGAGTTTAAATATTTTTTTAGCTTATCTTTTTTTTTCTCAGCAGAAGCTTTGAGGTTATTACATATCATAGCATCTTTAAGTTGAAGTGAAACTAGCATCACTCTGATTACCTCGACTTAAGGTTTTTGAACACGGTTTGAACAGCCAATCAGAATCGAGTATTCAGACATTCTGATATTTAATTAAACTTCATGTGATGTAATGTGATGTGATATTGATGAGTGATGTGATCTTTGTAGTGTCAGGAGAAGATCCGGATGAGATTGATGTGATTCCTAAGGGGAAACACCAGATCCATCTGGGAAAAACCGGATGTGAGGAAAGTGCCTCTGGAAACACCATCATCAGCAGAAATGTCTTTGAATCTACAGTCTCTCAGACGAAACCTACGGTCAGGATCGGAAGAGAAATATCAGTGATCGACACGCCTGAAACACATTTGAGTGAATTTGGATGAGAAAGTGAATCAGTACCAACAGCAGCACAAACTGATCACTTTAGACAGGGCCGAATTTATCACATAAGCTTAAACACACAGTATTAAAGGTGATTGTTGCTTCTATTCTTATAGTTTTCAGTCCTGTGACTAATGTAGAGACCTGGAGGACATAACATCTGCAGAACTGCAGCACAGGCCTGTGTATTAACCATCTGTTATTAATATTTAGAGCAGCTACACTCAAATATGAGAGCTCGTGATCAGCTCCTGCTGCAGTATTTCAATCACTAACAGCAGCGTTTTATACGTTAACATGCAGTAACACTTCAACTGCCTTAATGTATTCAAACTGTGATGTTAAAAGATCATATTCAGCTTATTGATGATGAGCAGATCAACACAGGATATGAGAGAAACGCACTCAATGGTTAAGCGCTTTCTTTATTACTCCATGTGAAAACTATGATTATTATGCGTTGTTGCTGTAGTTTTCTTTTGAAACATGGATTAGCAGCAAATCCCGGAGGATGAATATGTCATTGGAGCCGAAGGGAAAGTGTGATTCAGTGAGAAAAATCATTAATGAAGCTACAGAAACATTATGTGCCTTTTCTGAAAACTTCGTCTTGATTGACATCATTGTTTGAAATAATGTGGTGTGTTTTATTTTTTTAGAAAGCTAATATATTTTTCTCACTCCATGTAGCCTAGGCTACTTCAGCATTTTAAACCAATGACTGTAACAAAACATGTAAAGTCAGAGCCGATCCTCCCTATACACAAACTAGGGAAGTTGCGTAAGGCTCCGAACCACCAGGGGGCCCCCTTGCTTACACTATATAAAATAAACATGACAATAATTTACCATAATGTGAATATTTCTTTATAATATGCAAACTTATGTGTGGTGTCTACTATACATTGGCGGAGTCATGTGAAAATATTTTAATAATGATTTATATTGATTTAATAACTTTTTCGTCATGCAGTGCGGCAGATAATAACATGCGTTGTGACATGGCTGCAAAACTAAACTATCCTTCTGCAACAGAAAAAGGTGCCAAGAACGAAGTATGTAGGCTACATATTTTTGTAACATTTTCATTTTCTTATTTGGTCTTCTTGACAAAGCAATAAATTCAGCAATAACAGGTCTCCTGGGTTGTTTATTTGGGTCAAAATGGACAAACACAACCTTTGGGTTAGAAACTGAATTAAAAACATGTAACCCAGTGGCTGGGTTTGTCTATATTCGACCTCAAATTTGGGGTTAAACAACCTAGAATTTTGTTTTTATTGTTTAACACGCTGTAATTTCGTAAAATTGCGCATTTAGAAAGCCAATACGGCAGTGTGTTATAGTTTTTCTGACAGCTAGATGGCGCCAGAGCATTACTACTATCAAAAAGCATTCAGCTGTCAACGGACATTTGGTTTTAATTTTACTTGGCTAATTGTTTTTACTGCCAATTAAACATTTTAATGGGTTTCCCTTTACATATTTTTATACGTTTTTCGAAACTTGCAGTTTGTTTCCTTGATGTTTTAATTTCATCGTTTTGGTATTTGATATTCTCTGTTGGTGGTTTGTGAAGTAGCATCACCTGAGGGGTATTCCAGAAAGCAGGGTTAACTTACTGTCACATATACCCTGAACTCTCGGTTGATTAACCCAAACCTTGCTTACTCGAGGTATGCTGGTTCCAAAAATGCGTCCGAGAGTAAGTTCAGCCAACCCAGAGTATGTTCCCGGTTAACACACAAGACATTCTCAACAGAGCGACGAATCGATGATTCACCATGGAAACAGACGCTAAGAAAATGCGCGCCATTCTACTTCATTCTTCTTCTTTTGTTTAATGGCGATTTACATAACCTACTTGGTGCACATCACCACCTATTGGTTGGTTGTGCAATCATTTTTTAATCTTAATATTGTTTGTTTGATGCTAATTATTTAATAAGAAATCACATATATGATATGTATTTTATTATAGAAATTATAGCATAGAAAATGTCCTGTTATAAAGGATAAAAAGCAGATCCATGTGTGAGATGACAATAAAATACATTCATATATTAGAATTGAATAAACAGTTATATATTGTATAATATAACATTGTGTATATAACTGTAACTATATAACAAATTTAGATACATTAATATAACCATATTGATAATATAACATGCATCTGAATTCCTCTTAAACTAACTAACCCTTTAACATAACCTGCTCCGGAGCAGGTTATGTTCAGAGATCAAGTTGCTATGGCTACTTATATACCCTAAAAGTTACCTCCGTTTTTGGAACCGAAAGTTAAGGTTATCCGCTTACTTACTCTTAAACATACCCAGGTATGTCACATAACCTGCTTTCTGGAATACCCCCCTGGGGTGATAGGTTTTTTTTATTATTATTATTATCCCTACTGGGGATAAAAATAATTCAGCAGAGCCAGGGATATTCATTCCTACTCTATGTACATTCCATGTACATTAATAAATGCTGTTTACATTCATTCCAAGAGGTGTCATGATTGAAATATAGGCTATATATTGTATACTAGGTCACTAAATTTGTACTTGTGAAACCACTAAAACACAGGATAGATAAATACATCTGTGACAAGACACTATACATATATTTCATTTGTTCAGTGAACTTAAATGTTCACACAAAATGATAATTCGGTCATTTATCATTTTTCATTTACTCACATTTGTGTTGTTTCAAACGTGAATGACATTCTTGATTCTTCTACATTTACAGTTAGTAATTTAGCAGACACTTTTCTCCAAAGCGACTATAGAAGCAATCAAATCAACATGAGCGCAACAGTACTGCTGTGTCAAGTCCCAGTTTAACCAGCAAAGTGCTTCTGAACAGAAGTCTAGATCAACAAATTGTTGGTTTTGTTAAATACACTTTATAATACCCAACATTAATCATTGTGTTCTTGTATAATCTGAATTAAGTAAAGCCAAAATATAACCCCACTGAACCTTTTGAAGTAGTAAATGAGCCTGGATTGATAAAGAAATTAAGTTAAGACAAAATAATCAAGGATCATGTTGCTCAAGTGAAGCCAGAAGAATTATGTGTTTCATCCAAATGAATGACAGAGTAAAGCAAGTACACCAAGGTAGTAAGTATACTAATATCAATCTATTAACAGTATACTTCTGAGTGTAGCCTACTATTTACGACTTTGGACTAAATTGCGTGCATATGATACGCACTTTATGACACGCTCTTGGGTAAGATGGGTGTGGGGTTCGTGTGTATAATACGCCATAAAGCGTATCAAAACTCATTTGGTGAATACATTCCACGACATTGCACACTCGTATTACTGATACGCATTTTCGTGTGATCCTGCTCACTTTTCAGTGTATAAAAGTATACTTAAGTATTCTGAATGAAAATTTCCTGATCATTTACTCACCCCATGTCATCCAATTTTTTATGTGAGTGAATTTTTCTATAACTCCTCCGTTTAAATTATATTAAGCCTTTAAAGTTCGCATGAAAAGAACCCGGGAGCGCACCGCGGTACCGAACCCGACCTACCTGAAGGAGATGGTCTGAGTTCGGCTGCACTCGAACTGCGACGCGGTCCGCATGAATATGAAAGCAACGCGGACTGAAAGCACATGCGCACTTGTTCAGGAAGTAAAGTAACCTGCGCATGCGTTTTCACCAATTACAATATGTTTAGTTCAGTAAAACACATAAGAGCTGACAGTGTTGATGATTTACCCTGGATTTGAACAGGAGCGAGCCTGCAGTGTATTCGTGCTTTGCAAGTGCAATTAAAACGGGAAATGAATGGCAATCTGCTGTCTCCTCAAAACAGGCTGCTTGCAAACAGCAGAAAACCATCTTCATGGGGCGCACATACAGTAAACACAGGTGTCGTTTACTCTGCTGTACTTAATAGCACCAAATTAATAAAAAAAAAAAAACACGATTTTGCCGCACGTTTAATGCCCGGGGTATACTTCGGCCGTCCGCGTTAGTGCACCATCCGCGTGACGCGTGAATGCGTGAGGATGACCAAGTTCGACATACGCAGTACAGTTTTTCTATACTCTTTACCAGACTTGTGTCATCAATCATCAACATTCGCTGGGCAGGATCGGAGACGAAAAATAGTGCTGCCATCATTGCATAGGTCAGAAGATACACCAAGAGATGACCAAAGAATTTATTACACACATTTAACAGCCCCATTAATTTAAAAACCAATACATTTATTACACAGTTATGTTATACAATCATTATATACAACCAGAAAAAGAGAAGAAGAAGTTTTTTTCTATGCTCTACCAGACATCGGAGAGCAGCTCTGAGTCGTGTCATCAACGGGACATTCACTGGGCATGATCGGAGAAGAAAAGAAGTACATCCTTTCCCATATTTTACTTATCCCCCTCCATGAATCTGCCGCCCTGAACACGTCTGTATCACATTTGTACTCTTTCAAACATGAATTGTACAAATGTGGTTACTTTCTATCACTTGACTTGACAAACGCTGGTCAAGTTCGCTGTGTTTTTCTCTTTTTTCAAGCGTGTTGTAAACCAGTCTTTTCACACTCTTCTTTGACGGCTGAACACTGTGCTCAATACTGTGCGTATTGCCATCTAGTGGACACTTCTATATTGCTTGCGCATGCGCTGTTGCACGCGGACTGTCCGCGCGGTCTCGAAATTTGGCCTGCACGCGGCCAGGGTGTGGTACCCGAAGGCCGAAGTATACCCGGGGCTTTAACGCTCCGCACACACGTGCAGTGTAAACGAAACGAGACTTAAGATAAACGCACCAGGGTTAGATGGAATCAGTTTGAGTGTGAAACCAGACCAACGCTGCGGGGAGCACCGGGAACAATCAAGCCTGGGCTTGGACCATGGCAAACAAGCCCAGTGTGAAATCCCCCTAATGCTAAACCAGTGAAAATGAAAGGCTCAAAATCCTAATGAATCAAATAGGAATGACTCAGAAATGAGTCAAAGAATGCACACATATCCCCTGATCCACAAATGCAGATCTTACTCATTGCACTCAAATTCTGACATGAAAATTCTCAAAAAAGAGAAAAGGAAAGTTCTCAGCTGGCATATACAATGAGTAAAAGTCATTCCTGTAAGTCACATGACATGTAAGAAAGTGAAAGTGTTTTGTTTGTTTTTTTAAACAATTGTGCTCTTGGAGTGTACTCAACTGTTTTATTTTGAGACAGCATGAAATATGAACTAAAATGTGCTTTTAATATACTATCTTTGTATTTAAAAAATATATTTAGTTACCACTTGTAGTACACTATGGGTTCAAATGAACTATAATAAATAAATATAAATATCAAATAAATAACATAAATGTTGATTTGTGTGTGTGTGTGTGTGTGTGTGTGTGTGTGTGTGTGTGTGTTATTTCCACAAATAGTTTAATACAAAATACAAACACTTCACTTTCACCTTCACTTTCTGCTGTGTTATATAAAGACCAGCAGAGGGCTTTCATTTGCAGTTTGGACCTCTAGAGTTGGACAGAAGACACAGAAATCAACACTCAGGTTTGTCTTTATTTCCTCAATACTGTGAGCGTCTCCTGTTACTCCTGTGTCGACCGGTGGGTGTGGCTGGGAGAATCTGAACATCGCGAGAGTCTGTACCTAACGTTGTCTGTGTGGACTAATTGAGAAAATGATTAGCACCTGTTTTGTCCTTTATAAAAAGGAAGCGTGCGAGAATGCGGGGAGGCTTGTATCATTGGAGTGTTGTGAGTTTGCTTCTGTTTAGCTTGTTTGGTTTTTTTGTTCGTGTTTATTTATTTTGTCTTGGTTGTTTCTTTGTATTTGGTTCTGTCTAATATTTTTACATCATGTGTCAGACAGAAATTGGTAGTGATGGGAAACCGAGGCTTTCTGAAGCATTTGAGGCTTTCATCAAATTGTGCTGAAAAATGGTTCATTACTCGGAGCTTTTAACACAGTGCGCATTTGTGACATCTGGTGGTCAGACTTGTTTTCTTCATATCTAAATCATTGCGGAGCAGATATACGGTTTGAAAAATCACGTGACCAAAGCTTCAAGTCCGTGACATACGGAATCACTCTTGTCTTGAATCTGTTTTTATCTAATCTGACGTAATCTCATCTAAATTAATTTGTGACAATGAGACCACAACTCGTGTCATGTGTAACCTGCATGGTCAACGGATTCACATATTTGTTCAGTAATATAAAATATACAATGATGTGATCATAACTGACATGAGTAGTTAAAAAAATATTTTAGATGAGCTGTTTAACCCTTATGTTCTGTTCGGGTTCTCTGAGACCACAGCAATAAAACATGATTAAATGCATTTTCCTTTATGTATCAGTGAAGCGCCAATGTTTTCAAACCAGCTGTCTCGACTTTCCGATACTGCATGACGTTTGAAGCTTCAAACGTCATCAATCACGTGGTATTGTCATTTCGATACAAGCATCGGTACAGTGTGTGATACAATAGTGGTTTGAAAACTGCGTCGGAGCATCGGAGCCCCGGTATCAACCGTCCCATCACTAGAAATTGGGGTTATTTTTGTACGGAATTTTCTGTTTTATATATTTTTTCTATTTTTTTAATAAACACTCTTGTTTAACCCTTACCAACTAGGGGTGGGAATCGGAGGGTAGCCTACCTCACGATACGACACAAATCATGATAAATGGCACACGATAACGATAATATTGCGAGTCAGCAATTCTACGATAATCGATATATCGCTAGACAATCCTATAATCGCGATATCGGTCTTAATATGAAAACAAAATGCAAGTAAAAAGGTTAAGTGCAGGTTAACGGATAAATCCGATCTTCAGTTCCTGCGATGTACATTTAATAGAGTTCACGTCACCGAAAGCAAGAAATATGACGTGCATTTTATTGACCATCAGTTAATTTCAAAATCAAGACCGCAATGGGAGAGAGCGGCAACAGCACTGGTAAGGTCTCATTACTTTTAATGAAGATAATCGTGTTACGCGTCTGCGACTTACCTTCACTTTCACATGCGGCAGTTTGCGCATCAGCTTGCTGAAGAGATCTGCGGCGATACGTGATGCAGTAGCGTTGTCCTATCTGACTCTCACATGATTTAAATTAGGGCTGGGCGATGTATCGAATGCTTTTGTCACGCGCATTTCTTCAGTAAAGCCGGTTCCCTGATTACCGCTAAATCGCCATCACCTGCTTTCAAATGGTGCGGCATTTAATAGACAGAGCCGTAGTTCACTGATAAGCCACGCAATATCGCGTTCAATATTGACGGCGATACATATCGATATTGAACGCGATATTGCGTGTCTTATCAGTGATCTACGGCTCTGTCTATTAAATGCCGCTTCATTTGAAAGCAGGTGATGGCGATTTAGCGGTAATCAGGGAACCGGCTTTACTGACGAAATGCTCGTGACAAAAGCATTCGATACATCGCCCAGCCCTAATTTAAATCCGTCTCAAATGCGTTTCGGAGGGCATTTAGACCTGGTCTTTTCACGATCGGATAGCTGTCAGATCAGAGAAAATGCATGAAGTGACCAGGTACAAACAGACCCTTTGACGTTCTTCACCGAGTGCTTAGATATACACGGGCGTTCGAAAGCAGGCGTCTATCAGCGGATCCCTAATATATGCTTTCAAAAGCTCTCGTGTGTATCTAAGCGCTCGATGAAGAGTTTCAGTTTTAGTATTTTTGGGAGAAGTAAAATTTACATATGTAGTTTCAACAACCAGATGCATTTAGACAGATGCATAGACAGTTTTGACTGGAATGCGTCCCAGACCACCTCCTGAAGTGGTTTGAGCGATCGGAGCGTCAAAGATGTCTAGTTTGTCACATCAATGGTATAAAAGTGTGTCAAGACTTTGAACTTAAATGTGGCTGGGGCATCTATTTTACTCACAATGCTGTCCGCCATCCTGTTAATAACCTCTTTTTCTTAGGCTAGTTAACTTCTGTTCACGTTTCCCTCATTCATGTGTTGAGCGCCGCCTTGAAGTAGTGACGCTTTGAGCAGAGAAATCTATTTATAGCGCTTTATTGTGTTTTAATTAAAATATCGATATTTGGCGCAGCGATACGATTCTCGCACGGAGAAGAACGACGATATATCGCCATATTGATATTTTGTCCCACCCCTATTACCAACCTCCTTTTATTTGTCGTGGCTTGAGCCGGTCGTGACAATATTATCAATTTTATCACTTTAAAGGGGTCATTTAATTACTCATTATGACAGGGGTGATATGAGGCCACTGGTCCAAAAAGTAAAATAAGAATCGTGCAACTCTTAACACAAATTAGAATAACACATGCATGTTCATCTTCCTCGCTGCAGCAGCAATGTTTTGAAATGTTATGTATTTAGCCCCGTATGTTTTGTCAGTTTTTGAATTGTTTGTCAACACACATTAGCATCTACTAATCTCCAACCATTCTGACTAGTGCTGGCTATTTGACAATTCATAATCATTCATAATTATTCTGAGCAATAGGATATAAAATATATAATATAAAATTAAATAAGTGGCCTATATAAAACGACAAAATAAACATTCATCAATCAGTACTTTTACAAATTATTATGCATGTGGCATATCAGTAAGATTTCAGTAGAATAAACATTCAGATTTTAGTTTTTCTAAGAAAACGTTTGTTTATTTATCCATGTCTTTTTAGATAACTGGTATCAATCTCAGACAAAATAACTTGCCAGGTCTGTGAAAACCCTACTTAGAGGTTGTTCCACATTATTAAAGGATTAGTCCACTTTATATACACTTTTCCTGATAATTTACTCACCCCCATGTCATCCAAGATGTTCATGTCTTTCTTTCGTCAGTCGAAAAGAAATTAAGGTTTTTGATGAAAACATTCCAGGATTATTCTCCATATAGTGGACTTCAATGGCTACCAACAGGTTGAAGGTCCGAATGTCAGCTTCAGTGCAGCTTCAAAGGGCTTTAAACGATACCAGACGAGGAATAAGAGTCTTATCTAGCGAAATGATCAGTCAATTATTGTCATGTTTATTTTATATAGTGTGAGCAAGGGGGCCCCCTGGTGGTTCGGGAGCCCTATGCAACTTCCCTAGTTTGTGTATAGGGAGGATCGCCCCTGCTTGAACCCCTAATAATTCCAGGATTGTGGAGGGCCCCTTGTTCAAAGCTACATACAGTGATTACATATTCCTGATCATCAACCCATTAAAGAATGAGACACACAGCAACTCAAAGAACAACCTTACAGACACACTAATGAACAAGTCAAAGATCACACTCAGGGCGTCAAGTAGGGGGAAGGGTGACAGAGTGCATACGGCCCTTGATTGAATGAGATTCTCTCCTTTATTAAAACCCTCTAAATTATATTAAAATATAAACTTTATATCGCTAATAATTGTCTAAATAATTACAGCTCTGTGGAAAAGAATTATCTTCACTCAAGTTTGCATTTTGACTGTAAGTTCTGCATAAATGCATCGATAACAGCATGCCAGATGAGATGGACTCATTTATTCCGATGATGTATTTGTTCCTGAAATTGTATGCCTATGTGTTCCAGTGAAGTATTTGTCCTCATTTAGCCTAAACAACACAAACCTTTTAAAACTTAAATGATTAAGTTTATAAAAACTCCTTTGTCATTTATTTATGATCTCCTTTGAGAAAGAGTAGACTTTGCCAAATTAGTTTGTCTATTGTTAATATTAGTGTTGCTGTTGCCGTTGTAATATGAAGATGACATTTAAAATGAAATATAACTTTCAACACCTTTTTGTGTTTAAGATTACTGAAAGGAAGAAAGATGGGTTTGCAGTTTAAATCTGAAGCAACAAAAATGAGCTCCAACCCGTGAAGAAGAAGCTGAAGAGGAAAATATATCAAGGCACATCCAAGGTTCTCTTCCCAAAATGTTTGATCAAGCTCGACCCGGAGCTTCTGTAGCTCCCTTCCATTTCCATTTATGCATTTGGCAGATGCTTTTATCCAAAGTGACTTACATTGCATTAAACTATACATTTGTGTCTGAATATGTGCAATCTCTGGGATCGAACCCATGACCTTGGAATTGTTAGTGCCATGCTTTAACCACTGAGCTACAAGAAAGCTTCCTACTGAGCTACCTTCCCTGGAAAAAGAAAGCTTGTTTGCAGCCATTTTGATACCGGTGTCAATGAAATGTTAAGTCAGTGTCGTTTTTGTGCTGGACCACATGTCTGTTGCTAGGGAAAAATACTGCTGAAATTCCAGCTTGCTGCAAATTTCACACATTTATGATTTTAGTGGAGTCTTCATCCAAAGTGACATGGAAAGTACAAGAGGAACAAAGTAATTCTTCAAGGAGACAAAAATATTAATAATTAGCAACGGCAGGTTTTCTTGACAGCTAGATTAGGAAGCAAATTATTATCTGTACTGTATCTTATATTGTCAAATTAACAGTAACTTACTGGCAACAATTATCCACTAGCTGCTGTATTTCATACCACAGTAAAATTACTGTAAAAATAAATACAGTAATTTTGATGCAAAAACAGGCAATGAAGGCAATGAGTTTCAGGCAGTCCAGCAATGTCCGAGATCATATTTGAATAAAGAATAATACATTTATTAAGCAAAAATTATAGTGACAAACAAATGTAAATAATAACAAAATAACAAAAGTAAATAATAGTTTATAATAAAAATCTAGAGTATTGTATTTAACAGATGATGAGTGAAGATCAGAATAAAGAGAAAGAAGGAACAAAATTAAGATATTGCCAGAATGAAATGAGAGATGAAGCAGAAACCAAAAAGAGCCCCACTATCAAAGACCCAGTCCGTTTTATACCATAAGCATAGCAAAACTTACATCCCACTCAAACTTATGTTTTGGTCTAATAAGAAAAGGTCAAACAGACTTATCCATTATGTCATAGTTGGTGTAACGGCTAAGTCCGAGTGACTGGCCAAATGTCAAAGATAGATGGAAATATGAGGTGTTGTTTTGACACCCTTAAGAGAATATTACAGATCTTGTGTTATCTCATGTCTGCAGAGATGAAAAAAGACATAGTTTCATACAGTGAAGTTCAAATGAGCAACTAATTCTGAAACCATCATCGCTTCTGCAGTACTTGGCAGGCGTCCAATATCTGACCACAAAGTGTCAACATGACCTGTCACATTGAAACACTTGAAGAACTATTGAAAGCATGCATACTTTTATATATAAAATTAGAATAACCATAAAGGAGTACAATAAAGAGTAAATACTTGAAATTATGATGAGGATTAATATATGGAGCAAATGGAGTAATATTGATAAATCATAAGCCAATAAAATACATGAATATGAATATCGACCATTTTGGATCCATCAAGTTTTAAGCATTCAGTAAAAAAAGTAAATATTATACAATATTTTAATTTTACTTTTATACATTCAATAACACAAGGTTTCATCTTTTACATTTCATAGCTGAATTTCAATAGAATATACAAATTTAACAGCATATTAATCATATTTTATTAATGATCAAAATACAATTATAGCCACACCAGTAAAGTCACAGTAACAGTGGAAAATAGGCCGTGACACATAAACTCGAACTCCTTCTAGAGCTTTAATCGATCTAGAGTTTTCACTGAAGGGCGTGTCCGTGGCGGCCTGACAAAGTCTGATGTTTCGCCATGAAAGAGGAAACTGTTGTAACTCAGGCATACAGTGTCTGATCTGCTCCAAACTTCACATGTTTGATAAAAGTTCTGGTCTGAAGACATCAACATGGCAATATTTAGTTACGGTCAAAGCGCCACCTGTTGGCAGCAGGAAGTGTGGCACTTTCAAATGACTTTGCCACATTTCCCTTGTATTTACTCGCTTACATGCATGTCACTCACTGTTCACTGTTTTCCTAAGGTGGTGGCTGTGAGTCTGGGTGCGAGGGCCCTTCCTTCGCTGCTTGCAGCTTTAATTTACATTATTTTAAGATGATAAATTACAGAAGATGAGAATCTTAATATTTAAATCCTCAACAATACACCCTTTCCATTAATGTTCAAATGTTTGTTGAAAGAAAAGTCATGCAATTCAATTATTTGTTCTGTGATTTAAAATAGTATTTCTTTTCAGTAGTGGATCATGTCTATCATCAACATGACGTGTGGAGAGATTAATTCCTCAGTGGGGTTTGTGTTCGTGATTCTGTCTGTGATTCTGAATCAAACACTCATTGATCCTGATTGTGAGCAGAGCTGGTATACTGAGGTGACTGTTACACACACACACACACACACACACACACATGTCCGTTTTTGTGAATTGTGGGGTCATTCCATAGGCGTAATGGTTTTTATACTGTACAAACTGTATTTTCTATTCCCCTACACTACCTCTACCCCTAAACCTACCCATCACAGGAAACTGTGCACACTTTTACTTTCTCACAAAAACTCATTCTGTTTGATTTATAAGCCTTTTGAAAAGTGGGGACATGGGTAATGTCCTCATAAATCACCTCTTTTTGTAATACCTATCCTACACAGCAAAAGGACTCCGTGGCGGATCGTCCGCGGAGGTATCGCGGCTTCCGGAACGTATCCCGTATCGGCGTCCATTTGAGCGCAGTGATGGATTCGCAACGAAGGTGGATTGCGGACACACCATGGCTCTGCTCCGCATCTGCGATTAAAACCTTACCTCCGCGGCGGGTCTGTTTGGCATAACCTGATATTGCTGAGTTCAACATGTTCCTGGGTCAACATGTTTGTTGATCCTGGAACAACATTCAAATCAACTGGTGCTTCTACATCAGTGTTATTCATCTATCATTTCCCTCTGAATTTTGGGATAACTTATGGGTAGGGTTAGGTTTAGGGGTAGGAATTGGGTTAAGACTAAATTTTCAGACTAGAATGATGTTCCAGGATCAACAAAATATGTTGACCCAGGAACACATTGAACTCAGTACTATCAGGACGTGCATTCGTTTGGGACCCCCAAATTGATACAACCGTTACAGTAAAGGCGCGTGCGCGTCCGCGGATTCGACATGGGTCCGCTCAGGATCCGCTGATTGACAGCAGAATTTACTAATGTGACAGTCACGTGGGTTTGGCGACTTGAATGCGGATCCGCCTAGGAGTCTCCTGCTGTGTGGGATGCATACCCATATTATTATACACTTTTGTGTCCTGATATGTCACAAAAACGCAAACACACACATACACTGACTGTGAGCAGAGGTGACTGTTTCACACACACAATTACTTCATCCTCTTGATTTCTTCAGGATGGGCGTCTGTTAGCAGATCCATCGAGTCCACACAAACTGAGTGATCCTGTGACATCTGTCTCATCTGATCGACTCATCTGTGTGAATCTGATACATGAGATCATCTGTGATGAATCAAGAGTAAGCCAACTCAGTCAATCTGTTTTCATATTTAATCCTTCATGAACTCTATAAATGCTTCTCTAACTCTTCTTTCCTTCATTACAGTTGACAATGGAGACCATGTTCAGAGGTGAGAGAGAGACTTCAGTAAAACACATCAATCTGTCCTGATTCAGATCAAACTCTGTGTTGAAGTGAATCTGTTCTGATTCAGATCAAACTCTGTGTTGAAGTGAATCTGTTCTGATTCAGATCAAACTCTGGGTTGAAGTGAATCTGTCCTGATTCAGATCAAACTCTGGGTTGAAGTGAATCTGTCCTGATTCAGATCAAATTCTGTGTTGAAGTGAATCTGTCCTGATTCAGATCAAACTCTGTGTTGAAGTCAGTCTGTCCTGATTCAGATCAAACTCTGTGTTGAAGTCAATCTGTCCTGATTCAGATCAAATTCTGTGTTGAAGTGAATCTGTCCTGATTCAGATCAAACTCTGTGTTGAAGTGAATCTGTCCTGATTCAGATCAAATTCTGTGTTGAAGTGAATCTGTCCTGATTCAGATCAAACTCTGTGTTGAAGTGAATCTGTTTTGATTCAGATCAAACTCTGTGTTGAAGTGAATCTGTCCTGATTCAGATCAAACTCTGTGTTGAAGTGAATCTGTCCTAATTCAGATCAAACTCTCTGTTGAAGTCAATCTGTTCTGATTCAGATCAAACTCTGTGTTGAAGTCAATCTTATGGAAGTAAATTAATGCCAAATGTTTTTGAAATAAAAAGCTTGTTGAATTGCTCTAACTGAAAACAAATATGCACTACATTAGCTGTACTTGCATTTAGATGCACTGTATTTTTAAGGCTTGCATTTTTATGGGATGAAATTCAACATGGTCGTATATTTAAGCTGTGAATATTTCAATTAAAAATATTTCACACACATTTTCATTATTAAAAATTCAATCATTCATATTCACATTTCAAATTTCACTTCCAAGATATTTATTCTGTTTAAAAATACAACCTATAAAATTCAACTAGCAATTTTCAGTCCATTTTATTTCGCTTTACAAATTCGCTTCCACAAATTCAGTGGTTCAAATTCGGCAGAAAATTCAACATTTCACATCCGGGAACTGCAGGAAGAGCAGTAGAGTGCCGATGCATCATCTCTATCTGCTGTTAGTCTTCTTCACTAGCAGGTGCCGCTAGCGGCTGTTTAGGAAGACCAAAGCAACGCTAGTAAATCATCATTCATTCATAAAAACGGATTTACAGAATTAGAGCAAGCATAAGTGAATATGTGATGATTATCAGGGCCAGTATAAATGCAGAAAAGCTGATAAAGACACAAAAGCTGCATTTATGTTTAATTCAGTGTATTTACGCTTACTTTCCCAGTGTAACGTCTCGGTTACATAGGTAACCCTCGTTCCCTGAAGGAGGGAACGGAGACGTACGTCGGACAGACCGACGAATAGGAATCTCGCTAGAGAGGCCAATCTACTTCGAGTGTAACTAAACGAGCCAATGCACATTGGCATGCAATCATATGCATCAGCTGCTCGCCTCGCAGCGCGGGTATATAATGAGCAGCAGGTGCGTTGCATCTTCAGGTTTTCGCTGAGGAGCCGAACCCAGCAGGCGGCAGCATCAGCAGGACAACGCCTGTGGCGACGGGACGTACGTCTCCGTTCCCTCCTTCAGGGAACGAGGGTTACCTATGTAACCGAGACGTTCCCATTCAGTCGGTCACGTTTCGACGTACGTCGGACAGACCGACGAATAGGAATCCCTACCAAAGCGCCACAGGGGCTGCCTTCTTCCAGCGCTCTGTCGTGAGCCACCTGAACCCCCTTGCCTAAGGACGGTGGGACCAGGCTCACGCAGAGAGGGTCGATCACTGTTGTTCCCAAAACCCACTCAGTGCGACAATTGGATAACGCTGGGAAAGCGTAGCCTTACATGCGATAAGGAACGCTGCGGAAGCCATATCCTTCCCCGAAGGAGTTATATGGATAAGTACAAATGGACTAACCTTGTAGGTTGTACAACATATGGAAGAACTGGGGTGACTCCACTCGGTGAGAGATGGGTTCTCCCAGAGGGAAAGACACGGGCTTCGTTTAGGAGCAGCCGTGGAAAAAGCCATATGGGATCCCCGTAGGGTCACACATATGGAACCCAGCCTAAATCCGGTTCTCAAGGATACAACGGAGTATAGGCCTGGCGCCAGACGCTCCGCCACGTCGGCTGCCGAAGGGTAACCGGAGGACTCAACAGGGTCTGCCCGTAGGGACTCTCTGGAGAATAGAATGCGCATGTAGCGCAGCAAGCCGACACTAAGCCGGGGCCTCTCCGTGCCTCTGACCTGAGGCGAGAACACGGGAGGAGACCGGCTCGACACGAAGGCTATAGTATCTAGCGAACGTGTTAGGTGTCGCCCAGCCCGCAGCTCTACAAATGTCTGTTAGCGAGGCGCCACGAGCCAGCGCCCAGGAGGATGCCACACCTCTCGTGGAGTGGGCATGCAACCTGAGCGGGCAGGGCACGCCCTGAGCTTGGTAAGCCAGGGCGATGGCATCCACTATCCAGTGGGCCATCCTCTGCTTGGAGACAGCCTTTCCCTTCTGCTGGCCTCCGTAACAGACGAAGAGTTGGTCTGAGGTCCTGAAGCTTCGAGTTCTGTCTATGTACAGTCGCAAGGCGCGAACTGGACAGAGCAAAGCCAGGGCTGGGTCTGCCTCCTCCGAGGGCAGCGCTTGCAGGCTCACCACCTGATCCCTGAAGGGAGTGGTAGGAACCTTGGGCACATAGCCAGGCCGGGGTCTCAGTACCACGTGGCTGTCACCCGGCCCGAACTCTAGGCACGATTCGTCGACCGAAAATGACTGCAGGTCCCCTACCCTCTTGATGGAGGCCAATGCCACCAGCAGCAAAGTTTTCATAGAGAGAATCTTTAAGTCTGCTGACAGCAAAGGCTCAAAGGGAGCAATCTGGAGTGCTCTGAGCACCAGAGTAAGGTCCCAAGAGGGTATGGATGGGGGACGAGGAGGATTTAACCGTCTCGCCCCCCTAAGGAACCTGACGACCAGGTCGTGCTGACCAACAGATTTGCCATCTATGTGGTCGTGGTAAGCGGAGATAGCAGCAGAATGGACTTTGAGGGTGGAGGGGGACAGCCTACGCTCCAACCCTTGCTGCAAGAAGGAAAGCACGACACCGATCGAGCATCTTCGGGGGTCTTCTCGGCGAGAAGAGCACCACTCGACGAACAGGTTCCACTTCGAGGCGTAAGCACGTCTCGTAGACAGTGCACGTGCCGAAGTGATGGTGTTAAGTACCTCGGGGGGTAAGTCACCTAGAACCTCCGCGTCCCGTCCAGGGACCAGACATGGAGTTTCCAGAGGTCTGGACGCGGGTGCCAAAGAGTGCCCCGTCTCTGAGAGAGGAGGTCCTTCCTCAGAGGGATGGGCCAGGGAGGGGCTGTCGCGAGGAGTGAGAGTTCTGGGAACCAGGTCCGGTTGGGCCAGTAAGGCGCAACTAACAAGACCTGCTCCTCGTCCTCCCTGACTTTGCACAGGGTCTGTGCAAGTAGGCTCACTGGGGGAAACGCATATTTGCGCAGGCCCCGGGGCCAGCTGTGAGCCAGTGCGTCTGTCCCGAGTGTTCCCTCGGTCAGAGAGTAAAACAACTGGCAGTGGGAGGTTTCTGGTGAGGCAAACAGGTCTACCTGAGCCTCTCCGAACTCTCTCCAGATCAGCTGAACCACCTGGGGGTGGAGTCGCCACTCTCCGGGCAGCGCAGCTCGTGATAGCTCGTCGGCCACACGGTTGAGCACACCGGGGACATGAATGGCGCGAAGCGACCTCAGATGCTTCCGACTCCACAGGAGGAGATGGCGGGCGAGTTGCGACATGTGACGGGAGCGTAGACCACCTTGGCGGTTGATGTACGCAACGGTCGCAGTGTTGTCCGTACGGACCAGTACATGCTTGTCGCGAAGCAGGCCTTTGAGGCGGCTCAGCGCAAGGCGTACTGCCAGCAACTCGAGGCAATTGATGTGCCAATGCAGATGGGGTCCCGTCCAAACCCCTGAGACTGCATGCCCGTTGTACGTGGCACCCCAGCCGGTGGCAGAAGCATCTGTGAAAACCACAGCATGCCGGGACACTTGTTCTAGGGGCACTCCTGCCCGGAGAAACAAAGGGTCCGACCACGGACTGAAGGTTCGGCGGCACTCCTGAGTGATTGGCACCCGGAACGTGCCGCGTTGCCACGCCCATCTCGGGACTCGGCCGTGAAGCCAGTGCTGAAGCGGTCTCATATGAAGCAGCCCGAGCGGTGTTACAGCCGCTGCAGCCGCCATATGCCCCAGGAGCCTCTGAAAAAACTTCAGTGGGACCGCTGTCCTGCCATTGAATCGTATTCAGGCAGTTCAACACCGACCGAGCACGTTCCTCTGTGAGGCGTGCTACCCGTTCGACCGAATCCAACTCCATACCGAGAAAAGAGATCCTCTGCACCGGGGCGAGTTTGCTCTTCTCCCAGTTGACCTGAAGCCCCAACTGGCTGAGGTGCCTGAGCACTAAGTCCCTGTGTTCGCACAACTGATCCCGAGACTGTGCTAGAATGAGCCAATCGTCCAGGTAGTTGAGAATGCGAACACCCTGTTCTCTCATGGGAACAAGGGCTCCCTCCACGACTTTCGTGAAGACGCGGGGAGACAGGGCCAGCCCGAAGGGTAAGACTCTGTACTGATATGCTCGACCTTCGAACGCGAATCTCAGGAATGGCCTGTGTCGCGGAAGAATCGAAACATGAAAGTACGCGTCCTTCAGGTCGATCGCTGCAAACCAATCTCGGGGACGGATGCACTCGAAAATGCGTTTCTGCGTAAGCATTTTGAACGGTAGCTTGTGAAGGCTCCGATTCAAAACTCGCAGGTCCAAGATCGGTCGTAACCCGCCGCTTTTCCTGGGTACAATGAAGTAGGGGCTGTAGAACCCCAACCTCAAATCGGCTGGAGGGACCGGCTCTATCGCGTCCTTCGCCAGTAGGACTGCGATCTCCGCACGCAGGACAGGGGCATCGGCATCTTTCACTGTAGTGAAGAGGACGTCCCTGAACTTGGGGGGGGAGCCGGGCGAACTGAATCGCAAAGCCGACCCTGATGGTCCGAAGGAGCCAGCGAGACGGACTGGGGAGCGCTAACCCAGCTCGCAGAGACCGTACAAGCAGGACCAAAGGGACCACCGGTGTACCCGCAGCAGGGCAGCGAGGTGGAACACAGGGACGCGGCTCGGGGGGCTCTCTTTGTGAGGCGGCCCGAAGCGGCGTCACAGTGTGCTAGGCAACACTTACCTGGCTCCACGGATGGACAGAGGGAGCAGTCGAGGCTTTGGCTGCCCGCTGCTCGCTGCTGTCCGCTGGCGACAGAAGAGGGGGATGAGAGTGGTGAGGTTTTTCTCCTCCCACTGCTCTCCAAACCCTCTTCAGACCTGGAAATGGAGGAACTGCTCTTTAAAATTTGGGTACCGCTGCCTCTTGGGTCAGTGGCGGAACAGAAACAAACCCAATAAAGGATTTACCACCTGGCCCTCCTCCAGGGGTGGAAGAGCAGCCCCACCCATCTCTGGGTCGCCCGTCTCAGGGGTGATTCTCACCAACCAGTTAAACAGCTGCAGAGACGGGAGGCGTCATCTCCCCGCAATGGATACAGCAGAGCCTGCTGGGCCGGAGTTTCTTGCAGGGGACGACACCCTTGGCGACGAGCAGACTGAGGGGCGGCCCAAGAGGAACTCAATGGTTTGTCATGGGAAGCTCCCCTATCCGCTACTAACTGAGGAGAACCGCTGGGCTCAGTCCTCGACAGTGTCACCGAAAGGCCACCTCGTAAGATGGGAGCATTGAGAAAGCATTTAGCTTGACAACCTCTCACACCTCACAAGGTAAGCCAGGGGGCACTTCTGGACCACGGAGGTGGACATCGTCTGGCTGAGGGCCTGCGCCGTGACTTTGATCACGGTTAGTCAACAAGCGCAGCTCAACCCCAGCACAGAACTACCCTCATGCAAAAAGAGTGCCTTGGCCTCACATGCAGGGTGGGTGTGGTCTGTGTACAGCCACCCCATCCAAGAGGGTAGTGAGAGAGGAAAAACTTATGCAGATTGGCACCTTTGGCATTCCATATTTATGGCACCAATATACCCCCATACTGCCAAGTTTTCCATGCACATCTGGAAGACCCAGGAAAGCATGGCTGTAAACTCTGAATCTGAGTCAGCATAAGCACACACCATTACAGTGGGCAGCGTCACCCTCATTTCCAGAGCATAACAGCACTCTCTCCGATGCTGCAATCGACGTCTGTCCCTCAGCTGGAGCTCTGAATGAAATGCTAGGTTCCCCTATGAAAAGGACCAGCAATCCAATCCAGAAACTGCACAGCTTGCAATGCGCTAGAGAGGGAGGGGCCCTAGGGGGTTGGTTCCCCGAAGGAACCCCTCAACCTCATGTCACCCAAGCCATATCAGCAAAGTAGACCTCTTCTGGTGCACCAGAGAGGGCGCTACAATGGAGATTACGCAAGGGAACCGCGCATCTAGAGCGCCGAGCGAGCGCTGGGTTGCCGTGACAACCCGCGCTGCAGCCCGGCAGCTCGACGGCACACGACACGCAGAGGAGCGAGAGGTTTGCTCTCGCTGATCTCCGCGGTCTCCCAGAGTGTCGGGCAGAGCCGCGGCTGTGCTTTTACACACAAGCGGCAGCTGGCCAACAACAGAGGGGACTCAAGCTTCCCGGAGAAAGAAGAGTCACGACCGGCGTGTCGACGTGATCATGTTCTCATATGAAAACATGAACACCCACGAACATCATTTCAGCACGCGCCCAGACATGCGAAACGGTGATCGTGGCCGTCAGTGAGGACAGGAACGATCGCATCCAGAAACACAAGTAGGATGTCGTCTTTAAAAAGACGCGAATCTACTTGTGTAAGCTCTTTCAGGGACTTTACTCTTTTAGAAGTGCTGAAGCACGCAGGGGAACGGCCACCGCAACACAGACAGGGATTGTGTGCAGCCTGTCATGTGCTTTCTCTCTCTTTGAAGGCGCTCACTCTTACCAGCCGTAAAACGGCTTTTCAGCACTCAAAAGCGCACCGTACCGGCCGTGAGAACAGCCTTCTGACGCTGTCAAACAGCTATTTGCTCAAAAACGGCAAACGAAACAGAAAAAGAGAGGACGTCGACCCCGCTGCTGTGCTGTTCGCCCGCACTCGGAAAAAAGAGAAGTTCAACCAAAAGCTTGACTCGTCTTCTAGCAGACACTCGCTTGCAGAGAACAGGAACAACACCGTTCGGCTCCGAAGCGAAAAGCTGAAGATGCAACGCACCTGCTGCTCATTATATACCCGCGCTGCGAGGCGAGCAGCTGATGCATATGATTGCATGCCAATGTGCATTGGCTCGTTTAGTTACACTCGAAGTAGATTGGCCTCTCTAGCGAGATTCCTATTCGTCGGTCTGTCCGACGTACGTCGAACGTGACCGACTGAATGGGAACTACAGCTTTCTGTACAGTGAACAAGATAACGTTATTGCCCGATGCTGGTGTACAGATCAAACGTTAAATCTGAGATAGACATATATTTCTCTCTGTTGCTTAGTTCCCTTAACTTTATATCGCGGCGCTGTGTTGTAATACTAGGGCTTCCCTCATCCGTCATAGGATTCCCCTGCCATCAGGACAAAAACTCTTAACACAGCTTAATGGACTCGTACAGTGATATAAAAGACCAAACTCGCACCTCATTTGTGATGTAGGTTAGACTATATAGGCTCCAAGAAAGCAGATACTGGCATAAAGTTGATTTGACGCTGAACGTTTGATTATGATACTCGGAAATTTAGGGACCGTCTCTAAAGTTACGACATTTGGTATTCACGTTTCTACCTTCTACCAAACTCTTGTAGACACACATGCACATATACATATTCAAACACACCTCACTCAAAGTACATGCATATATATATATATGCTATTTATTTATTTATTTATTTTACACGTTCATCACACTATTTTTTTTTACTTTGTTCATTTTTTATTTTACCTGATCATAGATTATCCTGCTTATACAAATTTTAAATAAAATTTAGAAATAAAATTAACTAAGTAGAACTAATTGTGTGATGAATGTGTAAAAAAAGAAAAAGTATATGTGCATGTACTTTGAGTTGAGTGTGTTTGAATATGTGTGTGTGTGTGTGTGTGTGTGTGTGTGTGTGTGTGTGTGTGTGAGAGAGAGAGAGAGAGAGAGAGAGAAGGGTGCATCACTCTTTGACCTGGCACCTATAGATGAACACTTCACAGGTAGTTTTGGTGACTAAATCATTCTCATCAAATGCTATTGAGCTTTAAATTATGGCATTTTTTGTATAATCCAATACAGTAGTGAAATACATAGCAATCTTTACATATTACTTGACAGTTTATTTGGAAACACTTTACAGTAAGGTTCATAATGTATTAACTAATGTGAACTATCCATGAGCAACACATTTGTTGTTGTATTTGTTAATCTTTGTTAACATTAATAAAAATACAGCAGTTCATTGTTCATGTTACTTCACTGTGCATTAACTAAAGTTGACAAATACAACTCTTGGTTTTAGTAATGTATTATTAAATGCTGGAATTAACATTAACAAAGATTAGTAAGTGCTGTAGAAGTGCAGTTCATTGTTCGTTCATATCAACTATTTAATATAAAGTGTTACCTTTTATTATAATAAACATCAAAAATCTAAAAGGTTTGCATTATACCTGACAGCTAGATGAACAATTTACAGTTGGTTTTGTGACTAAGTCATTCTCTTTAAATGCAATTGAAGGTAGAAACGTGAATACAGAATGTCGTAACTTTAGAGACGGTCCCTAAATTTGCGAGTATCATAATCAAACGTTCAGCGTCAAATCAACTTTATGCCAGTATCTGCTTTCTTGGAGCCTATATAGTCTAACCTACATCACAAATGAGGTGCGAGTTTGGTCTTTTATATCACTGTACGAGTCCATTAAGCTGTGTTAAGAGTTTATATGTCCTGATGGCAGGGGAATCCTATGACGGATGAGGGAAACCCTATTATTACAACACAGCGCTGCGATATAAAGTTAAGGAAACTAAACAACAGAGAGAAATATATGTCTACCTCAGATTTAACGTTTGCTCTGTACACCAGCATCGGGCAATAACGTTATCTTGTTCACTGGAGAGAAAGCTGTAGCTACACTGGGAAAGTAAGCGTAAATACACTGAATTAAACATAAATGCAGTTTTTGTGTCTTTATCAGCGTTTCTGCATTTATACTGGCCCTGATAATCATCACATATTCACTTATGCTTGCTCTAATTCTGTAAATCCGTTTTTATGAATGAATGATGATTTACTAGCGTTGCTTTGGTCTTCCTAAACAGCCGCTAGCGACACCTGCTGGTGAAGAAGACTAACAGCAGATAGAGATGATGCATCGGCACTCTACTGCTCTTCCTGCAGTTCCCGGATGTGAAATGTTGAATTTTCTGCCGAATTTGAACCACTGAATTTGTGGAAGCGAATTTGTAAAGCGAAATAAAATGGACTGAAAATTGCTAGTCGAATTTTATAGGTTGTATTTTTAAACAGAATAAATATCTTGGAAGTGAAATTTGAAAGGTGAATATGAATTATTGAATTTTTAATAATGAAAATGTGTGTGAAATATTTTTAATTGAAATATTCACAGCTTAAATATACGATTGTGTTGAATTTCATCCCATAAAAATGCAAGCCTTAAAAATACAGTGCATCTAAATGCAAGCACAGCTAATGTAATGCATATTTTTTTCAAATAGTGCAATTCAACAAGCTTTTTATTTCAAAAACATTTGGCATTATCTTACTTCCATACAATCTGTTCTGATTCAGATCAAACTCTGTGTTGAAGTCAATCTGTTCTGATTCAGATCAAACTCTGTGTTGAAGTCAATCTGTCCTAATTCAGATCAAACTCTCTGTTGAAGTCAATCTGTTCTGATTCAGATCAAACTCTGTGTTGAAGTCAATCTGTTCTGATTCAGATCAAACTCTGTGTTGAAGTGAATCTGTTCTGATTCAGATCAAACTCTGTGTTGAAGTGAATCTGTCCTAATTCAGATCAAACTCTCTGTTGAAGTCAATCTGTTCTGATTCAGATCAAACTCTGTGTTGAAGTGAATCTGTCCTGATTCAGATCAAACTGTGTTGAAGTGAATCTGTCCTGATTCAGATCAAACTCTGTGTTGAAGTGAATCTGTCCTGATTCAGATCAAACTGTGTTGAAGTGAATCTGTCCTGATTCAGATCAAACTCTGTGTTGAAGTGAATCTGTCCTGATTCAGATCAAACTGTGTTGAAGTGAATCTGTCCTGATTCAGATCAAACTGTGTTGAAGTGAATCTGTCCTGATTCAGATCAAACTGTGTTGAAGTGAATCTGTCCTGATTCAGATCAAACTCTGTGTTGAAGTGAATCTGTCCTGATTCAGATCAAACTGTGTTGAAGTGAATCTGTCCTGATTCAGATCAAACTCTGTGTTGAAGTGAATCTGTCCTGATTCAGATCAAACTCTGTGTTGAAGTGAATCTGTCCTGATTCAGATCAAACTCTGTGTTGAAGTGAATCTGTCCTGATTCAGATCAAACTCTGTGTTGAAGAGAATCTGTCCTGATTCAGATCAAACTCTGTGTTGAAGTGAATCTGTCCTGATTCAGATCAAACTCTGTGTTGAAGTGAATCTGTCCTGATTCAGATCAAACTCTGTGTTGAAGTGAATCTGTCCTGATTCAGATCAGACTCTGTGTCGAAGTGAATCTTCTGTAAGTGAATCATGATGATTATGAATGTGTTTTTCAGTGTTTAATGACACAGACTCCAGCGGCAGATTGACGCAAACTCCAGATTCACTTGAGTTCAGATGATGACTGAGTCTGAAATATCTGACTGAAGATCACATATAAGACACCTATTTAGATAAAGAGAATATATAATGTATAGCTCATTAATTCATGTGTTGTTGTTTTTGTCAATCAGCTGATATTATATTGTGAGGCTTGTATAGATCAGTTGAGGTGGATTTTGGCTCTTTTCATCATCACTATTGTTCTTCTGCATTTCTCTTTCATGCTGTATAAAAAGATGTTCAGCTTCAGATCTTCAGAATCATTCTGTCAGTGAGACTTCAAATACCCTTATGGAACAAAAATATATAGAAATATACTGCAAAATATAATGCGATATATTATAAAATACATTTCCATATATGAGAAACTAGTGCATATATTTTTCAATATACTGCAATAAATGCACTGACCATGTATGGCTATATATTGATACATATAAAATATTTATAAATGAAGACAAAAATAGCATTACATTCATAAAGTTTTATCCTTTATTATGTGCATATACTGTACATACATGTTTCCATATCAATGTGAATGTATTGTACACACACAATGAGTTACAACATACTTCTAGTTCCCAGCATGCTTTGCTTCTGACTGCTAAAGGAGAGAGAGTGTTAAAATGAAGTGCTAGTTCATGTGTTTTGCTCAGTATTGATATATGAGGGAGATCTGTTAGTGTTTAAAGGTTTTCTGGTATGTGTGAGTTTTTAGGGTCACCATTGTGCTGAAGAGTAGAGTCTGAGGTTAGGTTATGATCCGCTGAACAACATTAAGACTATAATAACTTTATTTCAAAAGTAACGGCTGTGAACGCTCTATCACAGTGATAGTCTCTTTGGCAAGAACTTTACGTTTGTTAACTAACTTGAAAATATGAAACATTTAAAATGTAAATAATTATAAAATATAAGAAATGGTTTACATAATATATTTACCATATATGTGTATATACTGTATGAGTAAATATTTCTGCAATATATTATGCATGCAGTACCATATCTGATCACATTTTAAATCTATATTATGAAGTATATTACTGAATATAATATGACATACATTATACACTCACCTAAAGGATTATTAGGAACACCTGTTCAATTTCTCATTAATGCAATCTAATCAACCAATCACATGACAGTTGCTTCAATGCATTTAGGGGTGTGGTCCTGGTCAAGACAATCTCCTGAACTCCAAACTGAATGTCAGAATGGGAAAGAAAGGTGATTTAAGCAATTTTGAGCGTGGCATGGTTGTTGGTGCCAGACGGCCGGTCTGAGTATTTGACAATCTGCTCAGTTACTGGGATTTTCACGCACAACCATTTCTAGGGTTTACAAAGAATGGTGTGAAAAGGGAAAAACATCCAGTATGCGGCAGTCCTGTGGGCGAAAATGCCTTGTTGATGCTAGAGGTCGGAGGAGAATGAGCCGACTGATTCAAGCTGATAGAAGAGCAACTTTGACTGAAATAACCACTCGTTACAACCGAGGTATGCAGCAAAGCATTTGTGAAGCCACAACACGCACAACCTTGAGGCGGATGGGCTACAACAGCAGAAGACCCCACCAGGTACCATTCATCTCCACTACAAATAGGAACAAGAGGCTACAATTTGCACGAGCTCACCAAAATTGGACAGTTGAAGACTGGAAAAATGTTGCCTGGTCTGATGAGTCTCGATTTCTGTTGAGACATTCAGATGATAGAGTCAGAATTTGGCGTAAACAGAATGAGAACATGGATCCATCATGCCTTGTTACCACTGTGCAGGCTGGTGGTGGTGGTGTAATGGTGTGGGGGATGTTTTCTTGGCACACTTTAGGCCCCTTAGTGCCAATTGGGCATCGTTTAAATGCCACGGCCTACCTGAGCATTGTTTCTGACCATGTCCATCCCTTTATGACCACCATGTACCCATCCTCTGATGGCTACTTCCAGCAGGATAATGCACCATGTCACAAAGCTCGAATCATTTCAAATTGGTTTCTTGAACATGACAATGAGTTCACTGTACTAAAATGGCCCCCACAGTCACCAGATCTCAACCCAATAGAGCATCTTTGGGATGTGGTGGAACGGGAGCTTCGTGCCCTGGATGTGCATCCCACAAATCTCCATCAACTGCAAGATGCTATCCTATCAATATGGGCCAACATTTCTAAAGAATGCTTTCAGCACCTTGTTGAATCAATGCCACGTAGAATTAAGGCAGTTCTGAAGGTGAAAGGGGGTCAAACACAGTATTAGTATGGTGTTCCTAATAATCCTTTAGGTGAGTGTATTAGTAAATATATTTGAAAAACATTATATATATATATATATATATATATATATATATATATATATATATATATTAAAAGCGGCCATTTATTATGTATTATTCAATATATTGTAATATATTTACACAATATATTTTTTCTGTATATTTTCAAGTATACTGTTAAATCATGTAATATATTGATCATTCATATATGGGGGTATATATATTTTCCTTCCATAAGGGTAATCATGGAAGCTAAATGATGAGACTGACATTAAGAGGTGAAAATATAATTTATGATTTACTCCTCTAACAAGTTATGGCATATCTGACATGATGTCCTTGTGACTGATATTGCACATTCACATTGCACAATCTCTATATCCTAATTTATTGTTAATGTAATTCATTTTCCAGGAGCTCTTTGCTTCTACCTTCAGTTAAACTGCTAACAGTGATTGTAATTAATTACCTAAAGTATATTATTTGCTAACTACATTCTTTAAATTGTAATGTTGACATCCATTTTCTGTAAAGCTGCTTTGAAATGATATGTATCGTGAAAAGCGCTATACAAATAGATTTGAATTGAATTGAATTGAATTGAGTACAAAGTTAAGCCGTGTGTTCACACAAAACATGGGAAAATGAAAGCACACAGCCAATGAAAAACACAAGCTATGTGCAGCACAGCACAAGACACAACATATATGGAAGCCCGCGGCTGATGTAAACACAAACCATGCGTTACACAGAACACAACACACGCTGACAGAAGAGCGAACTCGAAACTGAACTAGACTCGAGTGCTGGGATCCAAACACCACGCTCCAAACATGAAACTAGAGACCACGGTGTACACTAGACTGAAGTGACAGAGGCCTGACAAAAACAACTTCATTTCGTTAAAGACAAAATAACTCTGTATAGATTTAGAGTTTTCTGTACACTGATGAAATTGATTTTTACTGCTTGTGTTCAGTTTATTTATTTAAAATGAGTTAAAGCAACACAACGGCTAAACATTTTTTTTCTTTTTGTTCAATCCACCTTAATATGTTCAATTCACATTTATTTGTGTAGCGCTTTTCACAATAGACATGTCATTTCCAAGCAGCTTTACAGAAAACACATGTTTCTTCATTATGATTTAGAGTGATCTGAGGTTACTGTCCAAATTAAGTCTATATTCAGAAATGTACAGTTCTAAGATTATACAATACAATATTTAGATCAGTAGTTACCAGCATCCTTTGTTTAGTGCTGAAATTGCTGAAATTAAGTGTTATTTTATGTTTTTGAGTTCAATTACAGAAATGTTCTGATCTAAATCCAGTTATGACTGGTTAATGTGAACAGACCTTATTTTTGTTTTGTAATGGTGTTTAACATTTATTTATTTATTTATTTACACTATACTGGGAGAATTATTTATTTTTATTTTTTTAAACACTGAATTTCAGAAAAATATCATGATTCTGTTTGCAACAATAATGAACCGGAGGATCTGGATCAGACCATTTATAAACATGTACACCAAGATCATCAGCAGCTGCCGATTGAATTTGGAGGAAACTTTCATGGTCTTAATTACAAGAGAGAAGCAAACGTTGAGATTCAAGTACTACTGCAGAAGACTGAAGGCCTGACGATGGAGAATGAAGAGAAATCGATCAAAAGGAGTAGCAGCATGGACATGCTTATCAATTGTAAGTTGTTGTCAATAATGCAAGTTTCTATGTGTTGTGAGATCTAATTAAACATGTTGATAAATGAGTGATGGGATCTTCTTCTGTAGTTTCAGATGAAGGTCCGGATGAGATTGATGAGATTTCTGAGATGAAAAACCAGATCGGACTGGGAAATACTCACAGCACATGCAGTGATGAAGTGCGCAGCATTTACTTTGAACAGAACCGCTCTGAGATTAAACCATGGCTGGTCATCTTTGTAATTAAATTAAAAATAGTCATTTGATAAAGAGTGCAATAAAGCAAGATAATTAGGGTGAATTCAGGGTGATTGGGACACTTTTTGCCATTGATATGAACTGGAAAAAGTGTCAATCTCCCTGAATTCACCCTAATCAATTTAAAAAGTCTATTATTCATCTCTTGTGTCTTCGACAGCGTTTTAATCATTGGTGTGGATAACACCATAAAAAAGTGTGTGTAGCTATAGCTACTCCCCAACACTGCATTTGAAAACAGTTTTCATTTAAACGCTCCTCATCCACACTATATATTAATATCCACACTATATTATATTACAGTTTTTTACAGACGCTAGGACACATTTCTCAATAGTTAGGTCACTTTTGCAAAACTCTTCACACAGTGAGCACAACAGAAGGCTAAACTGAGGATCAGTTATCATTGCTTTGGCACAAAATGCATTCAATGACTACATCTCTCAAATGTCATGAATTCTTTTCTCACTCAGACACAACAACTGACAAAACTCTGTATGTACAGGCCAATCTGCACATGCTTACATACTGTTTTCAAAACTGTTAAACTTATGTTCAAAACAATAACATCATACAAAACTGAATAAGGCAGAAATATGCTGCATTTCTACAGTAATATTTTAATAAAATATATTCTGAATCTAAAAAATCTAATACTATCAAAGCAATTAGATGAAACTGAACACCAACACAAGCATTCGTCTTTCAGTTTCATTATCATCCATTCAAAGAGGAAAACTTAGGAATAATTTTGTATGTAACATATACTGCAGTGAATTATAAACAATAGAGAGTGTTATTCTTGTTTTGTTAAGAAATTTAAAAAAAGAAAACATTGTATAATGCTAACT
Source organism: Chanodichthys erythropterus (assembly GCF_024489055.1). Classification (NCBI taxonomy): domain Eukaryota; kingdom Metazoa; phylum Chordata; class Actinopteri; order Cypriniformes; family Xenocyprididae; genus Chanodichthys; species Chanodichthys erythropterus. Next base: position 3,883,250 of record NC_090223.1, on the reverse strand, counting down.
GATGTTAGTGTTTTTAGGTCAGTGTTTTATGACTGACAAAGTGTGTTTGCTGGTGAAAACCTTTGCTAGTGTTCTGGAAGAATGAGTTGATTTGAGACATGAATGAAGTGTTTTGGTAGATTTAGTGCATTTTGAATGTGAAATTAACTGCTGTGCCAAGATGAAAGTTGGTTAGGAGAACTGTGTGAAGAGTTTTGCAAAAGTGACCTAAGTATTGAGAAATGTGTCCTAACGATTGTATAAAAAAAAAAAAAAAAAAAAAAAAAAATATATATATATATATATATATATATATATATATATATATATATAACACAAACAATTGATAAGCATTTTTAATTAGCAGATCACTAGCAGATTCCAATCTCAGTTGGAGGAATAGTCAGGTGTTGAATTTGTTTTTATTACATGAACACACAGTAAAATAGGACTCTTTGAATCAGATTTGTTCAGTGTTTATAGGGGACACATCTGACCAGTGTCTGCCCTGAGCAATTCTGTTACTTTCTTCTTCTTCTCTTTTTTTTTCTACTGCACATTCTATAAAATAATGAATTAATCACTTTTAGATTCGACCAAAATGTACATTTCTTTTACTATTACTGCAGTAAAAGAAAACTGAATTTTAAAAACTATGAATTTCATATTTTCTGCAGGTAGAACAGAAACATGTAATAACAGTAATGCAGTTTTCATAATGTCATCAACTGTTAGTATTTTGACAGTCATTGACTGACATGTTGGATGGAAAATGAAATGTTTCCAGTGCAAGTTAAAGGCTATTTTCAATCAACAGATGAGTATGGTAAACCTGATTACTGCTGACATAAATGAGCAAGAAAATGTGCTGGATAGTTATCTTCGAGGAACACTAATACTGTCTGATTTGCACATAACGTAACTGCTGAATTTGTTAACTTTCAGCGGGGTTGTCTACATTTATGCTGAGTAATGTAATAGTTTGACTTGTCTAGGCACAGCTGTGTTTTGTGTCCTTGCTGCCAGCTAGACAGTAACTTGGTCAGCAATACACAAAATCCCTGGACAGATATCGATATTCAGTGTCCTGGATATGATTGCAAAGTACACAATTATAATAGTACAGGGTAATAAACCCCATTGCTTAATTAGTGTAATACATTAGTGTAATCTGCTACCACTGTTTACGGACATCTAAATGGTCTATTGTCTTTAATAGAAAAATGTTATGTGAACTCATAAACTGATTATATTAAACTGCATGTGTAAGCGCAGATTTCTAGTTAGAATAAGTGTTATTTTGTGTGTTTTTGCACTAGATGAATATAGTGAGAGATATGTTCATGCTTAATCTTCTGTTCTGATGGTATTTATAGTCATTAAGCTGAAGAGTAGAGCCTGTAGATCAAAGATTGGTTACAAACATCTAGTTCATATTTACTGCATGTTTAACTGTATGGAAGTGTACTGTGATAGTCTCTTTACTAATTACATTAGTGCATGCAAGTGTATTGTGATTGTGATACATCTCTTTACTAATTACTAGGGCTGAGCTTTCATGATTTGATTGGATTCAAATTCACAAGCTTACAATTCAATTCCGATCTTGATTTTGATCAACATTGATTTATTTGAATATATATATATATATATATATATATATATATATATATATATATATATATATACATATATCAGGTTCAGTATGCTGATTCCAACCATTTGAGTTTGAAGATCAAGGTAAATTATACTTAATTTGTCTCCGGGAAATCCAGCAAGGATCTTCTGTTACTAAATGAGTATCTTAAGTGATTTTTTTTATATTTAAACGAAATAAGAAAAATTGTGATATCTTCATCCTGTTCAAAAGTTTTCACCCCCCGGCACTTAATGCATCCTGTTTCCTTCTGGCGCATCAGTGAATGTTTGAACCTTTTTTAATAGTTGTGTTTGAGTCCAGTTGTCCTCAGTGTGAAAAGATGGATCTCAAAATCATTCAGTCACTGCTGGAAAGGGTTCAAATATGCAAAAATGCTTGAAAACTGAAGAATCTGCAGGAGCTGGAGGATTTTTCTGAAGAACAGAGCTCAGTTTAACTGCTCAGGACAAGAAGAAGAAGGACAAAAAAATCAAATCTTGGAATTTAAGAATCAATATTGGTTCATCAAAATGAGAATCAATTAAAATTGATAAATCAATATTTTCAGCCCAGCCCTAGTAATTACATTAGTATTAATTATATTATGGAAGTGTATTGTGATAGTATCTTTACACATTAGTACAAGCATGATATTGCTATCTAGCAGTTATGATTAATGTTAATGTTTCTCAGTAATCCACAGCATGAAATACTGTAGTGAAACCACCGTGCAATATAGTACAACACTGTGAAAGAGAAAGACTCAAACTGTGTACGGTTTTACTGTCTTGTGATTTAAAGTTCAAATAAAAATGAGTTGTCTGACCACGGTCCTGTTTGTTCGGTGTGATTTATTTAAGGTCAGATTGTTTAATTCAGAAAGATGTTCTTCTGCTTCAAAGCCTAGAGAGCTGCCTTCATAAATGACCAGAGAAAACTCTCATCAATTTAAAACAGAAGAACAGTGTGCCAATAATTGTAATAAAATAAAGACAAAACATTCAAAACGTTGTGCCTGACAGGATCCAAATTTACATAAATACAGACGTAATATCAATTATAATATAACTTACTAAGAGAGATCGTCTGACTATACATATGTTTTATATAAATATTTACCTATGCAAAAAAGTTGCTTCAGATAAATGCTGTGCGAACATAAGCATACTTTAAAGGTACAATCTGTAATATTTTTTTTCCGCTAGAGGTCGCTAGAAGCCTATTCAAAACAAAGACGTAGTTTGATGACTAGGAATAGGACTTGGGAAGAAAACATGTTCATGGATGCGATTATTAACGTTACTGTAGTATGAAGCAGAGCAGGACCGAGTGTTGCGGGAGCTGAACGAGGAGCTGGAGCGATTGATCAACACACGCCTCACGAGCAGCGGGACTTTTATTATGACACAATCGCCGCGGCGCCGCTTCCGCTTTTCCGGTCATGAGTATGAGCAGTGTTGCCAGACGTACGATAATTATCGTATTTGTACGATAATTTTGACCTCTGTACGATGTACGATCAATAATGAAAAAAATCCCATAATGTACGATAATTTCAGTATTTTGTGACACTTAAAATGATGGTCGTTATAATCGGCTCATTGATCTAACTGTGTGGATCCTAACGTGAACTTTGTTAGGCACGTCTTCCATCTCATCTCATGTTATGTCTTCTCGGCCAATCATCGTGGAGAATGGATCTCTCTCACGAGCTCAACCCTGCATCCCAATGTGCATACTGTCCACCCTATCCGCCCGAAATAGTACTGAAAATGACTAATGTCACATACTATTTAGGATGCATAGTATGCACATTGAGACTCAGGCCAAGTTAACATTTCTGCCGCGGTGCTTAGGTCAGTTGTTTCCCACTAAGGTATGCCTAATAATTATTTATGTATTGTGGTAATTTGCAGGTCATGTCAAAAAGTTGTTGGTCTATAGATAAATAGCTGTATTCTGTACGTTTGACTCGTCATGTCACCTTTATTTATACAGCTCTTTTTACAATGCAGATTGTGTCAAAGACAAAGTATAGCTTTACAGAGATAGAGGGAACATAATTTTGACTGTACAGCAGCTAAAATAGTGTGATTGTCCAGCTTAAGTTAGTTCAGTATTGATTCTTTCCATTGTAAAAATCATTAGTTATTAATTTAGTTCATTTACCTATACTAAAAAGTCGTGTACGATAATTTTCTTCTAAATACGATAATTTTGAGCTTCTAGTACGATACTTGGACATTTCCAATCTGGCAACACTGAGTATGAGGTTTACGGGAGCTGTCCTTGTCGACAGAACCAGCGACAGATCGTAAACAGTAATTATGTTCCATAAATAAGTAACACAATCCACCATAAAACGTGCAAGAAGTAAATAAGGAACTGCTTGAAGCAAGCTAGTGGTTTGCTGGACGCTAGACACTACTTCCGCATTTGTCCACGACACTGTTGCCATGTGGTTTCTACGTCAGTAAAGGCGGTAACAAAGGGTAACTGACGTCATTGACAGGCGACTGCACTGCCCCGTGTCACTGTTTAGAATGGGAATTCTCTCATGATTTACAAGTAGTTGAAAACATTAGAGATATTGTTAGTAATCAGCTGGACAAAATATATAACACTAGCCTAGTGGTTTTTGGATATTTTACTGCGAATATCTTACAGATTGTACCTTTAAGTCGAGTAGCTAGCTGGTAAAAAGCGCAGAATGATTTGTAGTGCATGTCATGAGCTTATAAATGTATATGTTATTAAGTGTTTTTGCAAAGTGTGTTTGAAGTGTCTGGTAAAGAAGCTCTTTATTGGATGTACGTATTTTACTCTAGGCCTAATGTTTGTTTTTCCAAAAGAAAATATCAGATTATGAGTGATCTGCTGTAACCTGATGTTCCTCCAGCTTCACTTGTTTTTTCTGAAACATTAGTCATATCAGCATTGGACTGGTTATGGAGCAAGATTTGAAATGAGTACAAGCACACACACACACACATCATGTTTGTTTTTGTGAATTGTGGGGACTTTCCATAGGCCACAATGCATTTTATACTGTACAAACCGTACTTTCTATCCCCCTACCCTTCCCCTAACCCTAAACCTAACCATCACAGGAAACTGTGCACACCTTTATTTTCTCACAAAAACATCATTTAGTATTTTTATTAATTAATTTACATTGTGGGGACCGGTGGCTGGTCCCCACGATGTAGGTGAACTCAGGTTTATATTACATCGTGGGGACATTTGGTCCCCACAATGTAATATAAACAAAAGCACACACACACACACACACACACACACACACACACACACACACACAATACTTTATCCTCTTGTGTTTGATTTGTTCAGGACGGGCGTCTGATCGCAGTGATCCTGTGACATCTGTATCATCTGATCATCTCATTCACTGTGTTGTAGTTCTGTTTTATTGGTTATTCTCCACCACCCCTACACTCACACTTGTCCAGAGCTTTACATGCCATTTTTTGAGGCTTTTTCCAGCTCTGAGGTGTGAAAGACAGGGCTAAAACAGGGGGTTTCATGATATTTGAATGTTTGTTCAATGAAAACACTCTCTTTTCAGCAGTGGATCATGGATATCATCAACATGACGTGTGCAGAGATTCAGTCCTCAGTGGGGTTTGTGTTCGTGATTCTGCCTGTGATTCTGAATCAAACACTTAATGATCCTGACTGTGAACAGAGCTGGTATACAGAGGTGACTGTTACACACACACACACACACACACACACTGACTGTGAGCAGAGCTGGGGCCCGTTTCAATAAGGAGGTTCAACCAACTCTGAGTTGAAACTTGAACTCTGAGTTGACTTACTGTGAGATGAGTTTTCAGTTTCAGAACAGCTGAATTGAGTTAGTTCAGTCGACTCAGAGTAGGTTGACTCGGAGTTAAGCGATTGCACCTCGACTATGAAAAGCCATCATCAATGGAGCTCCAATATTACGATTCACCATGGCAACAGCACACGACAAAAGGACATCCGCATACTTCAGTGTCAATGCAAGTTTAATTCCTATCACTGTTATCAAAGGTGAAAACTGGTAGAATGTTAAGTTATTGAACTAATATTTATTTTCATGGTATCCCACATGCAAAAAGAGAAGAAGAAAAATATGATGCAGAATGCAATAATAAGAGTGTAAATGATTTTATCATTATTAAACGTCTGCGAGAACGCTCTGAAACACACACACACACACACACACATACACACATTCGGTGGGCAGTATTACTTTTGGTTCACGTAGTGTAATTCACAGAATTCCTAAAATAACAATGTAGACTGACATTTTTCTGATGTCTGAACTCCTTTAGTAAGGGATTATGAATATATTAATAGACGGTTCAATATGTTACACTCGTTAGGCAATTTACTTCCACTTTTAGAAAATTTTCTTCATTTTTATTGAAAATAAATGCCTTTCTGATGTGATATGTGATGGGAAAAGGGAAAATACAGGCTCGGCAAAAGGCAGATTCGAACCCAGTCAATCACATTACAAGTTAATTGTCCACGGAGCTACTGTAAATTTGCACTTAGTAATACCCAGGAGAAAAAAATATATACTTGAGTGCATTAAAAAAATACTTAAATACAAGCAAGTACATTTGTAGTACATTCTTTATTTTGGTGCTAAATAAAAGTGTCAAAGTTATACACTATAAATACACTAATTCAATGTATATTTGTACTTCAGTAGTACTTCACTGCACTTGGAAAAGTATACTAAATACCACTACTACTTAAATTGATTTTTAGTGCAATGAAATAAAAATATACAGAGGAGTTTTATTAATGTATTTGTTAAAAGTGTGCTTTCAATGCTTCTTTCAATGCAATCTAGTAGACTTTTATGTAGTAATCCTACCCTAGTGAAAAAAAAGTATACTTTATTGTATTTGAAATATATTCCCATTTTCTATAGTACATTGCGAATATACTAACAAAAAATGTACTATCTTTAAATATATAAAAAGTATATTAGTATCATAATTTCACAATACAACTTTTAACACACTTTAAAATAATTGTATTTTAGTATATTTTCTAAAAAATATATTTTAGAAAAAATATACTTGAAGTGTAAGTTCAGTTTATTCTTTAAAAATGTATTTATTTGCACTTTATAAACATATATTTGAGGTATATTTTAACTGTATATTTTAATCTGAAAATGATCATTGTAACAATGCACTGAAAGTATATTAAAAAATACATTATTTAATATCCTGAAGTTGTAGTGTATCTAATGTTAAATTTGAGTATATTTTTTAAGTTTACTTATTCATCCTTAGAATTCTTTATATTACTTGTGCTATTTATTTCAGTATGAATGCATTACAAGCCCATTTAATATATGCAGTGTAGCCTATACAATTTCCAAATATGTGTAAATGTTTATTAAGTTTACACTGGCAGAATCATTTTACAGTCGTACACACAAATCTATATTAAACAACACACCAGCAGCACAAGTAATGCGAAAAAATATGTCGAGTGGTTAAACTTATCGGAATTCAAATGTCTCTTCAGCTTGGTCTGTGACCAATCAGATTTTGTTGCTCACTGCCTTCAGCCAATCAGAGCTGCTGACATCACGGTCGTCGTCTCTGAATCCCCTCGCTCAGCCACTCAGGTGAAGTATAATGTCGCAATGTATAATTTGTTGAATAAAACACTGAAAGCGCAATACATCGCTCAATCTTGGGGATTCTGACCAGTTCAATCAAGTGACATCGCAGACTGACAGATGACGACAACCGGCTAGGAATTTAATGTCCTACACGATCCTGAAAGAACCGGAGAAAGGTGCTGCTATTGGGAGGTGAGTTGTAGTCGACCAATTAAAGGTACAATATGTAATATATTCGCAGTAAAATATCCAAAAACCACTAGGCTAGTGTTATATATTTTGTCCAGCTGATTACTAACAATATCTCTAATGTTTTCAACTACTTGTAAATCATGAGAAAATTCCCATTCTAAACAGTGACACGGGGCAGTGCAGTCGCCTGTCAATGACGTCAGTTACCCTTTGTTACCGCCTTTACTGACGTAGAAACCACATGACAACAGTGTCGTGGACTAAAGCGGAAGCGGCGCCGGCGATTGTGTCATAATAAAAGTCCCGCTGCTCGTGAGGCGTGTGTTGATCAATCGCTCCAGCTCCTCGTTCAGCTCCACAACACTCGCTCCTGCTCTGCTTCATACTACAGTAACGTTAATAATCGCATCCATGAACATGTTTTCTTCCCAAGTCCTATTGCACTGTCTGTTGAGGTGGAGACCACATGTCCCAAGATTCCACACTCAAACTTGCCGTCATCAAGCTACGCCTTTGTTTTGAATAGGCCTCTAGCGGACAAAATTATCACATACTGCACCTTTAACAAACTTTATTTTATTTTCTTTAACAAACGGACAGCGATATTTTGGCTTGATATCTCCTTTTTGAGTTTGTGTGTGGTGGTTTATGGCACATGTTTGTATGTAGCACCAAAACATTCATATGATCGGTCAAATCAGCCTGTATTCTGTACGATATTAATTCATAAAGTGATTTATGTACCGAAAACAATATCGACATGCCATTCTGATACAGTTCCCTGCTGCTAATCCTCATTTACTGTTCAACAACAGTATTGGTTCAATGTAGGATTCAGACAGACTATTGTAAACGTGAATAAAGAGTTGAACATGCTGTCTTATATCTTTGGTATATTCTGTCAACAGATGCTGTTCTTCACGCCATCAGACACAATGAGAAGCTCATCAGAAAATGGAATATAATGTGTCATTTGTATTTGTGTATAGAGGGTCACCATGGTCCAATATTTTTTTTTCTTAAATGAAAAACATGGTAAGTTTTGCTGAATCTAAATTTAAATAAAAACTTTTGGATTTGTCAATGAAATATGTCTCTTCATTAGTGATGTTGTTACATTTTATTTAATTTAGTGGCCTTGAAAACAAATGCATTCAACTTTGGGAAAATGTGTTAAACTGTATTTAAATAGTAGCACAACTGTATTGTGTGAGATTATGTAATTCAAAGTACAGTAGTCAACATTTGAAGTGGATCAAAAAAGTTAGGACAGCTTTGATTAAAGTTTTTGATCCGCTTCAGATGTTGACTATATTATACAAAGTATAAGTAATAACAAAGTGTGTTCTGAAGACACTCGTAATTATTTTGTAATGTACTTAAATCACAAATAAAGTGTACTTATAACACAAAGTGTACTCATAACAGAAATAAAGTATACTTAAAACACAACTAAAAGTATACTTATAACAGAAATAAAGTATACTTATAATACAACGTATATTATAACAAAAATATACTTATAACAGAAATAAAATATACTTATAACACAAATTAAGTACACTTTAATATCACTAATCAAGCATGTAATTAGTCCCTACACAGATATACTTAAAGTGTACTAAGTATACTTGAAGTTGTTCCAATTTAGTACACATAAGTATACTAAATATTCTTAAAGTTGTATTTTAATACTACTTAATTTCAACTTAAATATACTTAGTACAAAATTACTTGTTTCAAAATAGCACACTTTAAATGAACTAATCATTAACACACTTGAAATATACTAATAATTAGTCTTGCTGCAAGTATACTTAGCATAGTTTTTTTTTCACTAGGGATGGTTAGGAACTATACTATCATTCCAGTGTAATAATCATGGAACTTTGCTGCTGTACCTTGGGTGCACCATGGCGCAATGATATTCAGTCTTACGATGTAACTACAGAAGAGTCAGAAGAGTGAATGGATTCGAAAACAGAAAAACTCAACTGTTTACTCTAGGAGAGTTGGAAAATGAGCCTATTTTCAAAAAAACATGGAGTGTTCCTTTAAGTAGTAGTGGTATTTCATATACTTTTCCAAGTGCAGTGAAGTACTACTGAAGTACAAATATACTTTGAATTAATGTATAATATATAACTTTGACACTTTTATTAGCTACTTTTTTTTCACATGGGTCCACACTGGTGTGTTGATTGACAGCCCACACAGATTAATCCGCGCTGAGGAGCCGTGCCGAAGCCCAACCCACGTAAAGATGATAATTCCACAAATCGCTTCAATTGCAGGTTTCAAAAAGAGATAATATTTTGTTTTTGTTTTGTTCTTGGTGTTTAATAAAATTAAATAAATAAATAAAATAAATATATATGGCAACAAAGAGGCAAAACTTGCAGACTGCAGCTTTAATTATTCACTACACTTATATAAATGTGAGGCATATAAAAGAAAAATAAATCAGCTTGTTAAAAAATTATGGAAATAGATATGGAAATTATTGCCATAACAGTTAAGACTATATTTCAGAATGCAAGAAACAGTTAAGGGTGTATGATAGGCCTATTCTGCTGATATATTTGAGAGATACAGATTTAATTAGAAAGATTGTGTTTTTTTGTTTTGTTTTTTATTATTATTTATTTAATTAATTTATTTGTTTCGTTCATCGAAGCTTCACACTCCATTCCAGTAGGTGGCGGAAATACACCTTAAGCTGGTTTGCAAACCGCTATAAAACACAAAGAAGAAGAAACGTGTGACATCACTGATTTCACACACACAAGGAAATAGGAAATGACAAACCTCGACATGCAGGTAGCACTTTTAATTTAAAGGCACTCTTTGTGGAGCCCTGGCTAATATGCATATGATATATAACACAAAATAACACGTATAGTGTAATTATGAGTGTAATTAATAACTCTATGAGCTGCAGAAATAGTTAGTTTCACTTTCGTTTTTGTCAGAGAGTAAGCCTCTCAAAAACACAACTATGTCTAAAAGTTATATAATGTAGCGAAAATTATAAAACATTCAGTTTCTGCGTATATAATGTGCAAAATATGTTATTGCAGTCATTTTGTATTAAGTGTAAAGGTAAAGTAGCCTATTCACTAGTGTTGTATTAATTATGATTAAAAGAGTGTTGCTTGATTTCTTAACTGCTCTCTTTTTTGTGATTAATTCAAATGTTAAGTTATAATATATCTTTGAGCATATGAGTTTATTATACAGTAGATGCTCAGATACACACAAACACCCCAAAACAATCAGTTTTTATTGATTTATGTGAGTTTTGTGAGAAAACCAACTATCATAGAGAGAATATTTAAACAACAGCATATTAACATATTAGCATAATTGTTGCACTCAGTATGGTTAAAAGCTCATTAGTGTGTGTTAATGGAATAAAATCAGTGTAATTTCTGACAGGATGATGGAGAGACAGACATCAGGAGTCGGAGACGATGATGGACTGAAGACTGAAGAAAGAACAGGATATCATCATGTCCAGCAGAGAGAGCAGAGGTCAGAGTTTATGGATGTTATTAAGAGTTAAATCAACATCAGTAATATCAGTCAGTCCTCTCTTTAACACAATGGCTTAAACAGAAAATAACAGATAGATTAAAGTTTGGTTAGTACAGCTGATATCGGTCTTTGTCCTTTCATAAGATGATCGATGATTTGTCTACTTTTTAATGAAGAAGTTTCACTCAATTAAATTGTTAAAAACAAACTCCTCAGCACACATGTACCGAATGAAGAGCTGCTACTGATAATGCTGATGATGATGTTTCAATATCTTATTATACTCCTTTAACTGGTTAGAGCTATTACCTGTCAAATCCTTGCACGTCCCTGTTTGTTGCTTTGGATGAAAGCGTCTGCTAAATACAGAAATGTAAATGTAATGTACTGTGATTACTGCAGAAACATCAGTCTGCTTTAGGAGTCAATTCATCTGATCTGATCTTTGTTTTATCATCTGTTCTCATTCTTGTGTTTTGTAGATGTTGTTCGCAGTTCTTCTCGCAGGAGAAGAAAAAGCAAATCCATAAGCCCCCCCTTCAGTAAGTCTTTACTCAGATGAACACTGATTAACCTTGATGAACAACGTGACTATTATGGGCTGTTTTGGTCACTCCTAAACTGTCCCAAACTCTCAAATTCAGACCTTGAAAGCAGCTCATGCTGGTTTCTGCTAGTGATGTTTGGGGTGCATTGAAATTTTTCAGTACATTTGATGTGTGTGTGTTTCAGTGAGTGATCTGAGGATTGTTCTTCTGGGGAAGAGTGTGTCAGAAAACAGTGGAGTGGGAAACTTCCTGTTGGGACGAGCAGCATTTGACAGTGAAGCTCCTCCAGATGTTGTAGAGAGAGTCGGAGGAAGATTGAAGGACAGACACGTGATGGTCATCAGCAGTCCTCAGCTGCTCCAGACAAACATCTCAGATCATCAGATCACACAGACAGTGAGAGAGTGTGTGTCTCTATCTGATCCAGGACCTCATGTGATCGTTCTGCTCCTCAAACATGATCAGTGTTCAGCAGAAGATCAGCAGTGTGTGGAGAAGGTGCTGGACTCGTTCTCTGAGCGGGTTTATCAACACACCATGGTGCTCACCACACAAGAGTCCACTGAAACCAATGACATCCTACAGAAGATCATTCAGAAGTGCTTCAACAGACATTTCAGTCTTCAGAGAAGCAGCTCTTCTGATGATCTTCTGCAGACGTTTGAGGAGATTGTGAAAATTAATGATGGACGACACCTGGATTGTGCTGAAGAGTCACAGTATTTCTCAATGAAGCAACAGGACACAGAGAGACGTAAGTGTGATGATATTTCTTAGTTTGTAGTGATACATGAATCAGAGGTCGCGTTAACCGAAAATTATCCGTCATTGACGGAATTTTTTTATCAATGACGGAAAAATATGAAGGCAGTCCGTCACGTTGACATATTACACTGAGGGTGATCTATTGCAAGTTGTAACTGTAATTCCCACCCCTGTCCAGTTGGTGGCGAGTGCGCTCCAATGTAGCAGCAGAGCACTGGACCCAGAACAAAAATGAAACTGGCACGAATCCTTTGCTATGCGCTTGACAACGCACAGGCGAGTACCCAGAAGATACAACTATCTATCACGCCACATTAAAGAGCGCCAAAACGGTATTTATTGCTTGAATTTCGTAATGAAATGGACAGAATTTGAAATCTGAGACTTTGTTCCATATCAAAAGCAACACAAAGCTTTAAGCCTATTGCGATTTATTGGATGGGAGGCACAAAACTGTTTATTCTAGGGATGCACGATATTGGATTTTGGCCGATATTCGATATGCCGATATTTTCAAAATAATTTTGGCCGATGCCGATACCGATACCGATATATATACAAATTTTTCGCCTGATATATTTAAACTTTAATTTTACTGAAGAGAAATCCATGTATCTCTTCTGTACTGATTCTACCATAAATGTATTATTTTACAAATGTAGACAGACATTCACACCTGAAAAACAGGTCAATTATTTCACTTGGAGAATAAATGATATGCCAGTGCAACATTTTATTTTTAAGTTTAGACTTTGAAACTTCAGTCCTTAAGAGTAAAATAAATACAAATAAATTTTCAAATATTTTTTTACATCTTTTCCTACTGGAACAGGTCTACCAAATGCTCCCCCAACATAGTGGTTAACATGACATTGTACTGAAACTTACAGAAAACACTTCAAGTGCACAAAACAAGCAGCTGTAGTCCAGACCTCCACTTCAGTCCTGAGGACCCACTTTAAAGTATAATCAAACTTAAAACCAAGCTTCACATATTATCTTGTGAGCCACAAAAAATAAAATAAAAATACAAGGACATCTTATCCTTTACTTGAACTTGAGTGGTGCAAACCTTTTCAGTCCAACTAACTAGGGTGACAACTTCGGCTGACCGGTAGGCTTCTGTTCAGCTATTTTTTTAATACCAGAGGTAGGTTTTTCTTAAGAAAAATGAGCATCTCTGCCTTTTCACCGTCCATTCGATTTCTCTTTTCATCCATCACATCAGAGGCAACGCTAAAAAGCCGTTCACTGTCAACGCTTGTGCAAGGCGCACACAGGTACTTGCGTGCAGCAAGAGCGAGGGCAGGGAAACGGGCCTGGTTGCACTTCCAGTACTCCAATGGACTGTGGTTCCTGGGAATTGTGGGTTCGGCCAGGTATGAGATGACCTATGAAGTAACAGAATACCAAAATATTACTTACGGATATATATATTTTTTTTACTTTATGCTTTAGGCATTAACAGAGCTCTAACGTTTTTTTCCAGAAATCAAATGATTTATTAGTTGCATGTTTATTATTACTACCGTACACATAGCGAATTATGATAATAAATAGGCGATTATCTATGTTATGACATTGCAGAATAATAATAGCGAAAGTCGCATCATTAATTAGGATGCTTTCGGTCCAAAAGTGATTTTTTTTTTTTTTTAAATAATAACCTACATTTGTGCATGTTTTATGCTTACCTGTGATGCTGACGCGGTCTTGTCTTGCTCCTCAAACATGACATTCTCCTCCAGAATTTCGTCATACATATCCAGCAGTGATCCTGTTCGGGTCCTCTTCTCTGGGGGATCCTCTGTGCTGGCATCTGCACTGCCGCTCATGTCATCCAAAACTTTGAGCAACAGGTCGCGAGCACTCCTCTTTTTTTCCTCGTCAAAGTACCGGTCTTTGTAGCGGGCATCAAGCATGGTTGCAACAGAATAAAGTGCCTCACAATGCACACCGTTGAAGCGATGATTGATGGCTTCCAGCAGGGTAGTTTTGGTAGTCTGCACTCCTCTGTCCGTGTCACTCGGCCGGCCAAGCAGTCGTGTCAGTGCCACAACCGCAGGGATCACATCAGCAGCAGAAGCCTCTGCAGAACTTATATCTCTGGTCAGCTGCTCAAAGGGGGCGAGAAGTGTGATCATATTTTCTATAATTCCCCACTGATTTGCCGTCAAAGTTGCAGGAAGCTCGAAATCAGCGGCATAAGCACCTAGTGCCCTTTTCTGCTCGACCAAGCTTCGCATCATATAAAATGTCGAATTCCATCTGGTAGCGATATCTTGTTGAAGTCGTTTTACCGACATTCCGAGCTCTTTCTGTACATCCGCCAGTCGACTGTATGCCAGCTGGGAGTGTTTGAAATGTCCAATTATTCTCCTTCCCACGGCCACAACATCCGCCACGCTGCGCTGAGACAGGACACCGTCATTCACCGCCAGTTGCAGTGAGTGTGCCATGCACGGTAGACTTGTCACACCAAACTCCATCATAGCTTTAGCCATGTTACGGGCATTGTCACGTAGCACGACATGCACTCGTTCTCTTTCTATTTTCCATTTCCCAAACATACTTTCAAATGCGGACGCAATTGCAGCTGCTGTGTGAGAACCGGAGCATTCCTGTGAGTGTAAGACAGCTTTTTTAAGGGTGAAATCTTCATCTATCCACTGGGCAGTGAGGCTCAACATGCTTACAGGACTCACGCTTGATGTCCAAATGTCCGTGGTGAAGCTAATGTGACACGCGCCGGCAAGGAGTTTTTCAATTTGACTGGCGACAACACTCTGGAGTTCAGGTAAGGCCACGTCAGAAAAATAGCGCCGGCTAGGCATAGCATACCGCGGCTCTAGGTGCATCATTAGCCTCCTGAAGCCAACATCTTCCACCACGCTAAACGGCTGGTTATCAAGAGCAATAAATTCAATTATTTTGTCGTTAAGATCTTTTACCTTTGGGTGGTCGCTGCTGTATTTTCTAGCTTTGTCAAAGGACTGAAGTAGAGGCTGCTGATGGGTTTTTGCCGGCATTTTTTCCTTCTTACTTTTTAAAAAGTCTTGGTGCTGCTCAGGATGACGGCTCTTAAGATGTGTAATCATATTTGTAGTGTTGAAAGACTGTTGTTTTACGCCTCCTCGCATCACTTGTGCTTTACAAATATTGCAAATAGCAACTTTGTTATCTGTTTGACAGATCTCGAAATGCCTCCACACAGCTGACATGTTGTAAGTTTAAGTTTTTGGCGCTCAAGCTACGTTCATGGTCGTCGCGCGCGCACATGAAAGACGCCCCCCTATCGGTTTGGCTCATCGGCAGAAATATTCATATCGGCCGATGCCGATGATGGTCATTTTAAGCTTTTATCGGCCGATACCGATGTTGTGCCGATATTATCGTGCATCCCTAGTTTATTCCTCAACTGAAAACAGCATAGCCTGCCAAAAGATCGACTGGGATTTAAGAATCGATATTGGTCTTCTGAATGTGACCAAAACAGCAAGGAGACATTTGAATTGTTTATTAATAAAGTAATGTTTTCTGAATCAATGTCGGCTGCAAAGATGAAGTTAACATTACTGACTCTCATCATCTCCTCATAGTGGATGCGCTAGAGAGAGAATGCACATTTCATTCGGTTTATTCTACATAATCAGAGAAGCCTATTTCTTTTTGTTTCGAATTATTTAATTTTCGTTAAAGTAGATATTTAAAGCTCATGTCTCTGAGGCAAGCAGCCAGAGTTTCGGGTCATTTAGCCTAAGACGCGTTCCAGTTCACGCGCCAGTGATCGCGCCGGCGCCTCCATGTCATGATTATATTTTCTGCTATTTGCTTCTTATTTATTACACCCAGGAAATTGGTTGATGAAACATTGATTAAAATTAAGATACAATTTTTACAAAACGAAATTCACTTTAAAGAAAGGCTTTCTACAAAACAACACTTCATGAAGTGGTCAAAATCATGTCTGACACACTCCATGTTGTCACAGACACGCCAGGCTCCAGCACCATCCAATCACAGCGCACACCTTCCCCTGAGTATTGATCACCGCCACCTGCACCTCATCAGCTCACTCATCACCAGCACTATTTAAGACACACTCACACACAGTCACATTGTCCGGTCTCGTTTGCATCAAAGGACTTACCTGAATGCTTACCTCAAGGACTCATCTTGCTACTTACCTGTACTTCGTGTACCCGAGCTCCTCTCCTCGATTCCTATCTGGTGTGAAGTGTTGTCTGAAGTCATCTACTCCATTCAGCAAGTATCATTCTCCATTGTCACTCTGCAAACACAAAGGACTATGTCATTCTCCATATTATTCATATATCACCAATGTGCATCTGCTTACTCACCTGTCATCATCCTGATACTCTGCTTGTGTTCAATAAACAACCTGTTAACCTATCTTCTGTCTCCTGCCTGGTACTATTGTAACAGAAGTCCGGACCTAAACAGCGGAAATCAAGCATGAGTCAACCTGACCCTTTTCAAGATCTGGTGGATGCTTTTCATCGTACGTTTACGGTGCAACCACCGGCTCAAGCTCCACCACCAGCTCCAGCACCCATCATCACTTCCGCATCCACCGCCACCTCTTCTTCGCCAGTAGCGCACTTCAGTCCCATGGCCCAACCGGCGCCCTACTCTGGTGCGGCGGAGGATTGCAACGGCTTTCTTCTGCAAGTATCTCTGATCCTGGAGATGCAACCGCACTTATTTCCCACCGAACACTCCAAGGTAGCGTACATCATCTCTCACCTTTCTGGCAAAGCGCTGCATTGGGCCGATTCTATCTGGTCACAGAAGCATCCAGTAACACAAACATATTCTGGCTTCGTTGAACACTTCCGGGAAGTGTTTGGAAAACCATCCTGGGATTCATCCATCGGTGAAAAACTATACAGATTAAAACAAGGAAAGTTATCTGTTAATGAATATGCTTCGCAATTCAGAACCCTGGCTGCCCGGAGCGGATGGAATGAACAGGCGTTATTGACATCCTATCGTCAAGGTTTGGATCCTCAAGTGCGGTTGCATCTTGCTGCATACGAGGATACCATCAGGCTAGAACATTTCATCCAGCTATCTATACGCTTCGCCACTCGTATGCAGTCGTGTCTCTAAGAGCACCAGGGTCAGAGTCTCCATAACACCATCCTCTGCCGACCAGAATCTGTCAGCACTCCAGAACCAGTCCCAGAACCCATGCAAGTTGAATCATCCCGTCTGAGTCCCGCTGAGAGACAGAGAAGGCTGACCCAGAATCTGTGCCTCTACTGCGGTTTACCAGGACATGTACTCTCCTCATGTCCTACCCGTCCTGCAAGTCCAATGGTGAGTGCCATTATCTCAACTCTCCAGACGCTAAAGCCACTCACCACGACTATCACTCTTACTGCCGCTGATGTCTCTCTTCCAGTATGTGCCCTCATCGATTCTGGGTCAGCGGGAAACTTCATCTCTGGCGCCCTCTGTCAACAACTCAACATCAAGACCCAGATTACGCCTACAGCTTACCAGATCCAGGCCATAACTGGCAAACCTGTGAGTAAGCGAAGAGTCAACCGTATTACGAAACCCATCCATATTCAAGTCAGAGCTCTTCATCAGGAATATATTCAACTACTGGTTCTGGAGGGCTCCACCGCTGATGTGATTCTAGGGCGCCCGTGGTTGCAGCTCCACAATCCCATCCTCTCTTGGAACACTGGGGAAGTCCTGAAGTGGGGCGAAACTTGCTTCTCTGAGTGTTTCTCCAATCTGCCTGTTCCCAAGTCTCCTCGCTCCAACCATCTTCCAGTCTGTGCCACATCCATTGAGAGCCACCTCGAGAAGCGATCCGTGGATATCCCGACTTGCTACGCCCCCCTTCAGCGACGTATTCTGTCCCAAGAGAGCCTCCAAGCTGCCTCCACACCGGCCATGGGACTGCGCCATTGACCTGCTTCACACCTGACCGGGTGAGTCAGTGCCACGGGGTAAGATATACCCCTTATCCATCCCGGAGGAGAAGGCCATGGTGGAGTACATCGAGGAGGCATTGGCTCAGGGATACATCCGACCATTCACTTTCCCTGCTGCATCAAGCTCCTTCTTTGTGGCCAAAAAGGACGGAGGCTTGCGGCCCTGCATTGATTACCACTCACTCAACTCTATCACTGTCAAGTTCCGTTATCCCCTTCCTCTCGTCCCTGCGGCCTTGGAACACCTCCGCGGAGCCACTGTGTTCACCAAGTTAGACCTCCGCATCGCCTACAACCTGATCCGAATACGTGAGGGGGACGAGTGGAAGACTGCCTTCGTCACGCCCACTGGTCACTACGAGTACCTCGTCATGCCGTACGGCCTGGTCAACACCCCCTCCGTATTCCAGGACTTCATCCACAAGGTGCTCCGGGAGTTCCTCCATAAGTTCGTGCTGGTATACATCGACGATATACTGACATACTCCCGGAATATGGCCGACCACCAACGCCACGTTGCGGAGGTCCTGCAACGCCTGAGGGCTTTCCAGCTCTATCTCAAGGCAGAGAAATGCACCTTCCATCAGCCCTAAGTGCAGTTCCTTGGCTACAACATCGACCACAGTGGCATCCGGATGGACGAGGGGAAGGTGGACGCCATCAGAAACTGGCCAACACCCACCATGATCAAAGAACTCCAACGTTTCCTCGGATTCTCCAACTTCTATCGAAGATTCATCCTTAACTACAGCTCCATAACCAGTCCACTCACTAGTCTCCTCCACAACAAGCCCAATTCTCTGTCCTGGACCCCAGCTGCCACAGAAGCTTTCAACACCCTGAAACAAGCCTTCACGACCGCTCCACTCCTGGTACATCCAGATCCCGACAAACCATTCGTCGTTGAAGTCGACGCCTCGGCCACCGGAGTTGGAGCGGTCCTCTCCCAGCAGTAGGGGAACCCAAGCCGTCTCCATCCATGCGCCGCCTTCTCCTGTAAGCTCAACCCGGCGGAGGTAAACTGTGACATCGGCAATCGGGAACTTCTAGCCGTCAAGCTGGCTCTGGAAGAGTGGAGGCATTGGTTAGAGGGAGCTCGTCACCCCTTCCTTGTGCTGACTGATCACAAAAACTTGGAGTACCTTCGAGCCGCCAAGAGACTTAACCCCAGGCAAGCCCGGTGGGCTCTCTTCTTCACACGATTCAATTTTACAATCTCCTACCGCCCTGGTCCTAGAAATCTCAAGGCTGACGCTCTATCACCTATTCATGCTCCCGATGAGGTCACCGAAGAACCTGAGTCCATCCTACCTGAAAAAATGTTTGTAAGTCCCATAACCTGGTCTCCAGAAACTCTCCCTCCTTCCAATGCCTCCACCAACACTCCGCCGGGTTGTCCCGAGGGCTTACAATACATCACCCGAGCACGACGCACCCCACTGATCCACTCTGCACACTCCTCACTAGGCACTGGCCACCCAGGGGTCAATGAAACCCTCTCGCTGCTAAAAGAGCGCTTCTGGTGGCCCAACATGGCCAACGACGTCAGGAGGTACGTGCAGGAATGCAAGGAGTGCGCGATGTCCAAGAGCCCACGCCATTTACCATCTGGCAAACTTCTTCCTCTGCCCGTTCCCAACCGACCCTGGTCACACCTAGGAGTGGATTTTGTGACGGATCTCCCAGCTTCAGATGGTTTCACATGTATCTTCGTGGTAGTGGACAGATTCTCCAAATCCTGCCGACTCATCCCTCTAAGAGGTCTGCCAACAGCCATGGAAACAGCTGAGATCATGTTTAACACTATCTTCCGATACTTCGGTATCCCCAAAGACATCGTATCCGACAGAGGTCCTCAGTTCGTATCCAGGGTCTGGAAAGCCTTCTTCTCCCTCCTAGGTGCGACCGTAAGCCTCTCCTCGGGATACCAGCCACAGACGAACGGGCAGACAGAACGTAAGATTCAGGAAGTTGGGCGCTTCCTCCATACCTTCTGCCACAGCCACCAGGACTCTCTATCTGGGTTGGGCCGAGTACGCCCAGAACTCCCTCCGCCAATCTACCACCGGCCTGACACCTTTTCAGTGCGTACTCGGCTACCAACCCCCACTGTTCCCCTGGTCTGGGGATCCCTCCGACGTACCTGCTGTGGATTACTGGTTCCGAGAGAGCGAGAGGGTCTGGGACTCAGCACATCACCAGCTACAACGGGCCCTTCGTAGACGCAGGATGGTAGCGGATCTGCGACGCTCTGAAGCCCCTGCTTACCAGCCTGGACAGAAGGTATGGCTGTCGACCAGAGACATCCGCATGCGTCTACCATGCCGTAAGCTGAGTCCCAGATTCATTGGCCCATTCACCATCACGGAGCAGGTCAACCCAGTCACCTACCGTCTTCAGTTACCTCCTGAGTATCGCATTCACCCAACCTTCTATGTTTCCCTCCTGAAGCCTCACCACCCTTCTGTTCCTCTTTCCACAGAGCCTGGTGTGGACGAAGCTGAAGCTGAGGGGGGGTGGTATGTACTGTCACAGACACGCCAGGCTCCAGCACCATCCAATCACAGCGCACACCTTCCCCTGAGTATTGATCACCGCCACCTGCACCTCATCAGCTCACTCATCACCAGCACTATTTAAGACACACTCACACTCTCGTTTGCATCAAAGGACTTACCTGAATGCTTACCTCAAGGACTCCTCTTGCTACTTACCTGTACTTCGTGTACCCGAGCTCCTCTCCTCGATTCCTATCTGGTGTGAAGTGTTGTCTGAAGTCATCTACTCCATTCAGCAAGTATCATTCTCCATTGTCACTCTGCAAACACAAAGGACTGTGTCATTCTCCATATCATTCGTATATCACCAATGTGCATCTGCTTACTCGCCTGTCATCATCCTGATACTCTGCTTGTGTTCAATAAACAACCTGTTAACCTATCTTCTGTCTCCTGCCTGGTACTATTGTAACACATGTCTCCCGATATATCTTATGATGTATCTTATCTTACTCATGATGTTCACTTTTCATAATCAAATAGATTAATTTAAAACATAACATAGGACTATTTAAACATAAATATGAAACTACGTTTCTTTAATGGCTACCAACACGTAGCCTATAGTAGCCTACAGTATGAGAAATTTCACGTGTGAATTACCCGTCACTTTAATTTTCATATTTTAATTATAATAACACATTTAATTGCTTTTATTTTTGTTCAAATATAAAAGCAATTAAATGTGTTATTATAATTAAAATGTGAAAATTAAAATGACGGGTAATAATAGATTATGATGGATTTTTTACGACCCTGTCCATCAAAATGACGGACAATGTTAAACGGACAAAGTCTAACGTGACCTCTGATATGAATATATATATTTTTGTAAATGTTCTTCTTCTATTAGTTTCAGAGGGTGTGAAGCTGAATCTGGTTGTGTGTGGGAGTGACGGCACATTAAAATCCTCCATATCAGAGCAGATCCTGCAGCAGACAGACAGAAGATCAGACGTGGAGCTTCATGGACGTCAGATCGGTCTGGTGGATCTTCCAGCTCTGTTCAACATTCGTCTCTCAGAGGAGGAAGTGATGCGTCAGGCTCTCCACTGTGTGTCTCTCTGTCATCCTGGAGTTCATGTTTTCCTCCTCATTATTCCTGATGCTCCACTCAATAATGAAGACAAAGCAGAAATGGAAGAGATCCAGAGGATCTTCAGCTCCAGAATCAACAAACACATGATGATCCTCATAATGCAGAATTCAGAGCATCAGACAGAAGAACTCAATGAAGAAACACAGTCTGTCATTGAGAGATTTGGAGGACGACATCATTTCTTTGGTCCCAACACACAAGTGTCCACATTGATGGAGAACATTGAGAAGATGCTGGAAGAAAACAGAGGAGAGCTTTACTCCACAGAGACATTTCTGGAGGCACAGATGGAAAAACTGATGAAATATGAAGAGATAAAGAAGAAAATCGACTCACTAGAGACACATTTACTGTCACAAGGTAAGGAGCAGAAAATCAGTTTGGGTCTTAAAGGTACAATCTGTAAGATATTCGCAGTAAAATATCCAAAAACCACTAGGCTAGTGTTATATACAGGTGCTGGTCATATAATTAGAATATTATCAAAAAGTTGATTTATTTCACTAATTCTATTCAAAAAGCGAAACTTGTATATTATATTCATTCATTACACACATACTGATATATTTCAAATGTTTATTTCTTTTAATTTTGATGATTATAACTGACAACTAAGGAAAATCCCAAATTCAGTATCTCAGAAAATTAGAATATTACTTAAGACCAATACAAAGAAAGGATTTTTAGAAATCTTGGCCAACTGAAAAGTATGAACATGAAAAGTATGAGCATGTACAGCACTCAGTACTTAGTTGGGGCTCTTTTTGCCTGAATTACTGCAGCAATGCGGCGTGGCATGGAGTCGATCAGTCTGTGGCTCTGCTCAGGTGTTATGAGAGCCCAGGTTGCTCTGATAGTGGCCTTCTGCTCTTCTGCATTGTTGGGTCTGGCATATCGCATCTTCCTCTTCACAATACCCCATAGATTTTCTACGGGGTTAAGGTCAGGCGAATTTGCTGGCCAGTTAAGAACAGGGATACCATGATCCTTAACACTCTGAGGTCTGAGGTATCGCCGGCGATACCACCGCGTTTTTTTTCTTACCATTGTGAAAGAGACTCAAAATACTCCGTCAATGTTGCACATACAATTAAGAGTTATACACCATTTTAATCTGTTGAATATCTTCTTTTATTTGTGTACACTCAGAGTAAAAACAAAATGTTGTGCTTTTTGTAAAATAAAGAAAACTAACATGATGCGTGATCTCTCGTCTCCCTCTGAACGAAGTCCAATCTGATAGTTCTCAGAAAATTAACTGTAACTTAGTGAATACTAATCACAAAAAAATTACACTTATGTCTAAAAAAACGTTAAGATGTCAGGTTTTAAATCATGTAAGTCAAATCGAAAACAAACATTCTGTGTTTATGTAATCTGTATGAAAAGAGAGCCATGTCAGAAGTCCGTGATTCAGCTCATTACCCACTAATGCGGCCACGCCCACGGAGCCAGCACTATTCAGAGGCAAATTCAGAGGCAACACATGCATACATCGTCTCAATCGTGTATTTATTGTCTTGAAAAGTGTTTATCTAGATGTAAAAGGTTAGCGACCTCTGGAAGACATGCAGTTAGTTCCTGTTTTCTTTTCTTCTATAGATGATTTTTAGATGAGTTTTTGTTTCTTTAGCGCCCTCCGGCTGCAGTATGAATTGTAAACACCATTCATGGAATAGCCTCTTCTTCTTTAGATGAATTTGTGGACTAAAAATGCACAGAGAGCACCCTCTGGCTGCAGTATGAATTGCAAATACCAGCGCTCATAGAGATAACAATGAATATTAAATAAAAATAACTCCTCTGTATAGAAAATTGACATAAATCCAATATTTCTCCAAATGTGCATGCTTTTAAACTAAAAGCCTATATTCAGACTCTTTGCATCACAGAAATACATTATATTTTAAAGTATAATATAAAACCATTATTTTATACAGAAAAATATTATTACAATATGTTTCATATACCATGATGAGCTTGAGACATCACAGAAGTTTTTTTTCACAGCCTACCTGACTGAAATGCCTCATTAATATGCAAGTAATTTCAGGTCATTACTATGCGATTCTTTTATCTTCTCAGGTGAGAATGACCCATTATTCATGGTGATTCATGCCTCCACGCATATTGTGTTTCTTGGCAAAAAGTGTCTTACAAAAACTAAATCAATATATTGTTAGAAATGAAAGAGTAGTCAGCATAATTTTTACATAATTTTGAAGCAAAAACTCTACTCTACAACCTCCAATACCCTAAAGTATTGTAAACACAGATTTAATATACTTTTTTTGGCCTTATTTCAGTGACTTAAGTTTTTTGTTTTTTCAATAACCACGCATAAACATTATTCCTTCAAAAACACAAACATGTACATACATGTTCCTCACATATTATTGTAGCCTAGTTTGTGCTGAATACAGTGTAATGACACTTGTGTCATTAATATGTTTATGAACAACTGAAAAAAGCACAAATGTCAGGGCATGTCAAAACTTCTCCAGGCCCCAAATCAGCCTCAGACTCCAGAGGGTTAAACCAGGTACTGGTAGCTTTGGCACTGTGTGCAGGTGCCAAGTCCTGTTGGAAAATGAAATCTGCATCTCCATAAAGTTGGTCCGCAGAAGGAAGCATGAAGTGCTCTAAAACTTCCTGGTATATGGCTGTGTTGACCTTGGACCTCAGAAAACACAGTGGACCAACACCAGCAGATGACATGGCACCCCAAACCATCACTGACTGTGTAAACTTCACACTGGACCTCAAGCAACATGGATTGTGTGCCTCTCCTCTCTTCCTCCAGACTCTGGGGCCCTGATTTCCAAAGGAAATGCAAAATGTACTTTCATCAGAGAATATAACTTTGACCACTCAGCAACAGTCCAGTCCTTTTTGTCTTTAGATGCTTCTGACGCTGACTGTTGTTCAAGAGTGGCTTGACACAAGGAATGCGACAGCTGAAACCCATGTCTTGCATACGTCTGTGCGTAGTGGTTCTTGAAGCACTGACTCCAGCTGCAGTCCACTCTTTGTGAATCTCCCCCACATTTTTGAATGGGTTTTGTTTCACAATCCTCTCCAGGGTGTGGTTATCCCTATTGCTTGTACACTTTTTTCTACCTCATCTTTTCCTTCCCTTCGCCTCTCTATTAATGTGCCTGGACACAGAGCTCTGTGAACAGCCAGCCTCTTTTGCAATGACCTTTTGTGTCTTTCCCTCCTTGTGCAAGGTGTCAATGGTCATCTTTTGGACAACTGTCAAGTCAGCAGACTTACCCATGATTGTGTAGCCTACAGAACTAGACTGAGAGACCATTTAAAGGCCTTTGCAGGTGTTTTGAGTTAATTAGCTGATTAGAGTGTGGCACCAGGTGTCTTCAATATTGAACCTTTTCACAATATTCTAATTTTCTGAGAATCCCATTTTCTTTGGGATTTTCCTTAGTTGTCAGTTATAATCATCAAAATTAAAATAAATAAACATTTGAAATATATCAGTCTGTGTGTAATGAATGAATATAATATACAAGTTTCACTTTTTGAATGGAATTAGTGAAATAAATAAATCAATATACAATATACAGAAACATTTAAAATTGAAAAGTGGCTTACTCTGATCCCCATGTTGATCTTGTCATGTTTTCTTAAATTTCAATATGAATTGTTTATTCATTTTCAGGTTCAAGAGAAAACACAGATGAACTGAGGATTGTGCTTCTGGGAAAAACTGGAGTTGGGAAGAGTGCAACAGGAAACACAATCTTAGGAAGAGACACGTTTACAGCAGAAACATCTCAAGAGTCAGTGACTAAAGAGAGTCAGAGAGAATCATCTGAAATCAACGGCCGACGCATTACTGTGATCGACACTCCAGGACTGTTTGATACTGAACTGAGTAATGAGGAGATCCAGAGAGAAATCAGACACTGCATCTCCATGATCCTGCCTGGACCACATGTGTTCATCATTGTGCTCAATTTAGGACAACGATTCACTAAACATGAGGAAACATCAGTGAAGATCATCCAAGAGATGTTTGGTGAGAAATCCTTAATGTTCACCATGGTGCTCTTCACCAGAGGAGATGATCTGAAGAACAAAACTATTGAACAGTGTTTGGGAAAACCTGGATCTCCTTTGATGAAGCTGATTGAAGCTTGTAGAAATAGATTCCATGTGTTCAATAATAATCAGACTGGAGACCGAACACAGGTGTCTGATCTACTGGAGAAGATAGACAAAATGGTGAGAGCGAACGGAGGGAGTTTCTACTCATGTAAGATGTTCAGAGAGATGGAGAGAGAAAGACAAGAACAACAGATGAAGATCCTGATGGACAGAGTCAGAGAAAGAGAAGAACTGATGAAGAAACTGGAAGAAGAAATGAATAAAGAACGAGAGACATTTAAAAATAAAATAGAGCAACTGAAGAAAGAAAAAGAAAAACTGCTGATGAAATACGACACGGAAATAGACAGACTAATGAATAGAATACAGATTGAACGACAGAATCATGAAAAAGAGAGAAAAAGAAGAGAAGATGAATATACAGAAAAAGAAGAACAATATAATATACAGATGAGAAGAGAACGAGAGGAATGGGAGCAACAGAAACTGGAGGAAAAGACAAGAAGAGAAGAAGATAAGAAAAGGACAGAGAGAGAAAAACAGATTAGTGATGAACAGATTCAGAGACTCAGGAGTGAAATGGAGGGAATAATCAGAGAGAAAGAGAGAACAGAAAGAGAGAGACAAGAACAACTAGAGGATCTAGAGAAGAGACTGACAGAAGAAAGAAACATGAGAGAAGATCCACAAAAGACTTCTGAAGAGAAACAGAAACTCCTTGAAGAACAGCATGAAGAAGAACTGAAGAGAAGACGAGTGGAGTGGAGAGAGGAATATGAAGAAGATAAAGAGAAGATGATGAGGAAGATCTGCTCTGAAACTGATAAGTCACTACAGGTGAGTCTTTGTGTTTGTTCTGTTTCCTCCAAACCCAATAAAAGTGTTTCAGGTCTTAAGAAATCTCTTCTGTCGAGTCTTTGCTTTTACTGAATTATTTGTGTTTCAACTCCAAAAGGTCTCAGCCTGCAGGAAACTGAAGAGAAAATACAGGAAGTGGTCCTGGAGTCTTTACAGAGCCATGATGGAAACTGAGAACAAACTTCACAACAAAATAGAAAATGAAGCTATTCATGAGGTTGAGGAAACTGATCTTCAAAGAGAACTGAAGACAAGTGAAGAAGTGGAGAAATCAATGTCTGAGTTCTTTGAGAAAGACATTGATAAATATATACTGATTCAGTGGAAAACATCATGTGAAATCAAAATCAAAAAGCTTCAGGAAAACATTGTGAGAGAAACAAAGAGGAAACTAAATGATATTCTTCAGCAGCGAGACCTGAAGAAAAAGATTGATGATCAGAGAATAAATCATGAAAACACTCTCTATGAAAAGAGCAAAGAACTCGCCTTAAAACTCAAAGACAAAACAAATGATGAAGAAACACTGAAGAAAGAGTTTGATTTGTTCTGGGAACTGAGTGTGAAGATGATCATCAGAGACGCTCCTCTAATCAGAGACATTGATGTAATGAGAGATGTGAGAAAGATCCTCTGTGACCTCTATGAAAGTGTGTCTGCAGATCACTGGAGGGATATTTTTGCTGTATCAAGTTATTCAGATTATGTGAAATTAAAGGGATTAAGAGGAATTAATGCATATTTATCAAATGCCATTAGATCAGTGAAAGATCTGTCTCCAGAGGATGAAGCTCAAATCAGATCATTAGTCACAGATGTTGTTCAGCAGACATACAGAATGATTCAGTCATTTAACATCTCAAAGCTGGGCTACAACATCAGCTACATTCAACAGCTCACAGATTACATCAAAACGAGAGTAACAGAACATCAGGAAGGACGAGTGAATTATGTGTTCCAGAATGAATTCTTCATTGATTTGGTTCTTTCCATCTGTGAGAGATCAAACAAGAAGATCACTGACCAACACAGACTGTTCAGAGAAGCCAATGATCCTGTAATACATGTTGAGAAGAAGAGAGAAGAGTACTATAGTATTTTCCAGAAATACTGTCATGGAGCAACATCAGCTGCTGTTTATGGTGAGATCATCTGTCAGAAACTAAAAGAGTCCATTGAGCAGAGCGTCTACAAGAAGACTGCCAGAGATCTGACAGATGAAATGAGATCAAACTGTGAATCACTGAATGGAAACAGATCAAATCTGGAGAAACACATCCTGAAGACACTGGCAGAAGAGGAGGATTTTAACAAATACATGAAGTACATTCATAATCCCAGAGATCACTACAAGAGTTTCATCAGAGCTGAAGTCAGTCGGTACATTTCTGATAAGCTCAGTGTCAGTGTTTTACCCAAGATGAAGAGGAACATTGAGCTCCTGCAGCAGAAGATCATGAAAGCAGCACATGAATCTACTGAACATGTTCAAGAGAACAGAGGAGATGTTGGTTTGTGGTTGAAGAGTTTCACACAGCAGATCTCAGATGAGCTGATCTTCTCTGAAAAACACCTCAGTGGAGTCAAACATGATGGTGTTATTGATTTCAACCTTCTAGAAGATGTGATGAGACAAGAACTTCCTGCTATAATGTCTGAGATCAGCAGTAGATTCAACACAAGGACATTTCCATCCAAGCTGGACTGTAAGTTCAGGCCAGATGAGCTTCTGATTGATGTCTTCTGTCAGTGTTGTTGGGTTCAGTGTCCGTTCTGTAAAGCTATCTGCACCAATGATATAGAAAACCATGATGGAGATCACAGTGTTCCTTTCCACAGAGTGATTGGAATTAATGGCACATGTTACAGTTCAACAGGGAATCTCTGTGTTGATATGTGCACACACTTAGTGGCATTTGGTAAGAATTTTAAAACACCAGATGGAATTATTAAATATAGAGACTACAGAAGAGCAGGAGGAGTTTATGCGAACTGGAGAATCACTCCTGATCTCTCTGAACTGCCCTACTGGAAGTGGTTTGTGTGCAGATTCCAGGAAGATCTGGAAAAACACTGCGGTAAAACATTTGAGGGGAAGAGTGAGATTTTTGAGGGTGATGGTGAGATACCAGATGAATGGAGAAAATACAGGAAACAGGATGCCATTGAGAGTTTGGAGGAATACATGTAATGCAGCAGATGAAGACTGAGACTCTTGCGTCTCCTCTCAGATTCAGATCACAGTCAGAAATGAGTTTCTCTGACATTCATCAGTGAATCTGAGCTCATCTACACCTCAGAAGATCAGAGCTTCATCAAATACTCCAGAAGAGATTCAGTTCCTCATACAAGTGTCTGTCAGATGATCAAAACAACATATTTCTGAACCTTATAGTTTATTACTAATCTAAACAGCTTAATCTCTATCATGAACTGAAAAAGATCTTTGATAAGGACATTAATGACAGACTGTTGATGAAATATGACTGAAGTGTGTGTTTGTTAAAGCTCAGTGCTGGAATCAGACGATGGAGGAAAGTGTGAGAAATAAACAGATGTGTGAATCAAATCTCTCAGACCTGTCAATCTGATTCATATTGATTCATATTCATATGATTCACTCCACACAAATACTGTCAACATCATGAATTTATTGACCTTGTCAAGTGTCCTTTCACACTCGTTTAATATTTACTCGTATTATGAGAAACTTTGATTTGACTTTAGAAACCTGAAGATCTCTAAAGAAGATTTTCATTCTCTGACAGTATTTCAGTCTTTGATCAAATGCATCACTTAAACATTGATAAAACATCACTAATAATGTTTATTACACAATACTGTGATCCAGATGTGGAGGATTTTAATGACACTCTTAAAGTGGAAATGAAGCAGTCGGTCAAGTTCCCATTATTGAGTAAATGTATTTCCACGGACACATCTGCTCCTCCTTCAGCGTCTCATCATAACCTCTTCCAGCGCTGGTTTTCAGCAGGCGTTTCGTTCCTCCTGCTGCTGTTACTGTGTCTCCACACATGAGAACAAATATAATCAAGGTCAGGACATTCATTTATCTGTCTTGCTGCTTCCTCCGACTGTTAAATTGTTGACTGTGGTGACGGGACAGTCTTCCTGAAAACTTCAGACTCGGACTGCAGTGGAACCTCTCTTTTGATTATTGTTTCTGGGATTTACAGAGATATCCTCAAGTTTCTCCAGTTTCTCTGTCCTGGTGTGTGTTGATGTTGTTTTCTGAGTGTCCAGCAGGAGGCGCCAGAATTCCATTATTGTGATTATCAGTGACAGAATGAATAAAGTTTCCAGAACAAACTCATGTTTCTCTGCCTGTCTGTGTTTTTGTGCTTCATAGTAATTTGAGAGGAACTTTATACGTTAATAAATTATTTCCTTTCCTATACTCCCAAAGATAAGGAAGTACACTTTAAACATGTTCACAGTAGATCACAATAGTTGTTCTTTCTGTGATTCTGAAATTGAAACTGCAGTACATTTGTTTTTTGACTGTTTAGAGACTTTTGGTCTGACATATATGAGTGGCTTAAAATTACAATCAATTTGATTTCTTCATTTTTTATAAATGACATATCTTGGTACAATAATGGAAAAGAGAAAAACGAGACAGTGTGTCAGTATCAGTGTACTTTGAATTATGTCTTAAAGGGACAGCAGTCTAATATTCAGTCTAATATTCCTGCTTTAATATTCTAATATTCCGGTTTTAATGTAAATCGAACGACAAAGCACGAGGAAATCACTACTAAACAGCTTTTGTAACTTCAATAATGTTTCAATAAAGTTCATACAGTGTTATTTTATATTTGATCACTTTATTCAATTTCTATACCCAAAATCTGTTAGAGACCTGAAAAACCTGTAAAGCATTGTTTATTTTATTTGTATCTTAGCTCTCTATTTGTGCTGTTTCTTGTAGTTAGATTATTTGTTTTTATTTTCTTTATCTTTATTTTACTTTTACTGAACACAGCACATACTGAACTGTACCGAAACGGTGACACTAAAACCGTGATACAAACCGAACCGTGAGAAATCTGAACCGTCCCGTGCACCCTTAATGGATACGATTGTCAAAAAAGTTCCCATAAACTGTCCTGGGTTTCTGCTGGTGTTGATGATGATGATGATGATGATGTTGACTGTGCCTCTGAATGAAAATAAAAAACAACAATTATTCACAAAGCATAAACTGACAGCATATATGAAGTATAAGTCACATAATTATTCATAATGTCAGATTGCATTGCTGTTCAAAGTTGAGGCAATCTAGTAATGACTTTATTACAATCATTTAATCACAGTGTCTTGTAACTTCATGAATCTCTATTCAGCTATAATAATTCCTTACGTCTTACATGTGATCCAGTCAAATCAATAAACAGTGTATTCTGCTTAAACAAACCCTTGTCATGCTTTCACTTTTTATACAGTACATTCATAAAACATATTACTGGAATCAATTTAATACTTAGTCCACATAAACTGACATAACCATATCATACTGTTTCTATAAGCTTCATAACAATTTAGCATTTTACCAAACGTCCATGTAAGCATTAAGGAAAGTCAAAAAATGAGTTCACACTAAACACACATGAACTCAGATATGAAGTAATGTGTCTTTGAAAGCTTTACAGATTGAAATATAGAGTAACTGTGGTGGAAATTCACCAATGAGATTGAAGTCAGACCACTCAATAGTAAAATTATCAATCCAAATTTATTTCTTGAAAATCAAATTTCAGGGTAGTCTCTCGTACAACCAAAACACACAAAGTGAGCTCTAAACAAAAGAGTATTTATTCAGTCAAATTATACATATTAATTTTCCAACAAAGACTTTCAAAATTGATTGGATAAACAAAAAAGCAAATAATCATAAAACCATCCTACTTCCTTTTATCATACAAGTACACTTTCACCTCAGTCCATCAACATCCCATAATGATCACCAACATCCCATAATAGTTGTGTCCACTTGACCATGTGTGTAAATCATTTTTAATTGGAAACATCTTATCTAACTCCCTAACTTCTTCCCAGCGGACTGACCGGGTCATTATTCTTGCTTCTCACAGAAACTGTACAGTAGATTAGCAACATCAAAGAAAAATGGAAAAGCATAAAAACATCATATCTGAGTTTTTATTACCAAATGTATGACAGTAAATAACCCAATACTTAATATAAAAGGTAACATGTATATCTCTGTGCTCATCAATCAAAATCTGACCCTTACATGTACAGCATAACCTCCGTTGGGTTCGTCCCCTGACATTATTAGACAGTTAGCACTCTTTTGAAAAGTCCTGTAAGAAACGTCATATCTTAAACACAATAAAAGACAAAAAAATCTGTTTTCAAAACAAACAATGGTTACATACACATCAACAAAACAAAGATCATACAAGGAAATCTATGTAACTCGTGTAAGATTAACAAAATTAATCATGTATAAACAACACTGATTAAATACATACATTTCTCTTGCGTAACACAACTTAATCTTCATATTAATCACAGTATTTATCAAAGTTTGGTATTGATAGTCAGGTTTGGTGAAAGCCTGTACTTTAGGCATTACATCCAAATGTTCTCCATTTCATCTCATTATAAGTCTGAGGCTGGATTTGATGGTGTGTTTTTCCTGTTCCCCCAACACCCTTTCATCTGAGGATGACAAAAAGAAGTGATTCAATTAAAATATCAAACATTCATGTCATGAATCCAAGTATTTTGTTAGCATTTAAACTGACTGTGAGAAAACAATGTTCCAGTAAAGCATGATCATATAGATCAGTTTATTTCTCAAACCTGCTGCTCAAATCTCTTAACACTGGACATTGTGAATGTCCTCTTTGTCTGACACACCCATCTTAGTGTCTATTCATTAGCTCAGGGATATAAGCCCACTATCCTGCAGAGTTTAGCTCCAATCCTGATAAAAACTCTTTCTAGTGATCTTGAAGACAGTGATTATCTTGTTCAGGTGAGTTTGATTCAGGATGGAGCCGAACTCTGCAGAACAGAACAAAGTTCATCCCTAAAACCTGATGACTTAATCTGGAATATCTGATCAGAGCAGTGGTTCTTTGAACTGAACATGTGCTCTCCTTTCGGACTGGAATTATGTGGGAATACCATGTACGGTACAGTGTTGAGACCACAGGATTAGGGAAACATTGAAAATGTGCTATATCTAGAAAATAAAGATCTACATGTTTTATTTAGTTAATTTTGTGTAGCGTATGCACACGTATCAGGATAATCAATAAACTTTGGAATGTTCAGAACGCTTTTAGCATGCTGGACTGGGTTGTAAAACCATCCCGGCTCTGAACAGATCTGCCAAAGATGAGCCCACTTGACACTTTTGTGGACCTGCGAGGGTAAACAGAAAGTGCAACTTCCTCACTTCGGTGACTTCAAAAGGAGCACCCCCCCCCCAGAGACTGACCAGATCCACATTCCAACACCCCACACACACAGGGACACACAAAAACACACACACAGACACATACAGAAACACACAATCATACATTTTTAACTGTATATGTGAACTACCACTATGCTGGAATATATATATGATATATTTTAGGGCCTATGCATGTTTCCTAGTGTTTAAATGAGTGTATTTGTGCTAGTGTGCATTTTAATAGGGGAATCCTGTCTGTAAACCATAACTTCTCTCCTATGCCTTTCTGACCTATCGAGTTTGGTCTCTCCGTAAAGCTCCGGACACGAGCTATTCACTGAGATGTGTCACACAGCTGACAAATGCATTTTTCTATGTGTTTAATGATACTGTGAAGAACGCACTCCATTTCGAAATCTGATCTGATAGTCATAAATCATGCAGATTAAGTCGTGAGGCCAAACAAAGGGAAAGCTTTCCCGCCAACTTTGCACCCATGTTATTGGCTACCCCACCTCAAGGAGGTGTGTCGGCTTATCTGTCATAAAAGCAAAGACGCACAATTTCTTGTGTGTTCTCTCCCGATTGTCTCACGAGCATCTCGTGCACGTTTTTCCCGGACATCTCCGGTGACCACGGGCTGCCATCGCGCTCAGCTTCGGGACCGCCATCTTCCAGCGAAACTCACTCTCAAGTCCTCAGTTTGAACCTTCCCGCGGAACGGAGGAAGCCAACGAACTGCACCAGCGCTAACCTGAAATTCGACACACGCAACCAATGCAAGTATACTGCCGTTTCTCAATCTTAGATGATGAAACTGATTTCCGTGCTGGCTTAGGACTGTTGGTGAGTTTGCTACTTGCCTTCTCTCTTTCCTTCTCTACTTCCACTCTTGTACATAGGTGTGTATATTCTTGTATATATATTTAGACGTATAACCTCTGTATTCGTAGTTTGCATATATTAAAACGTTATTCACGCTCGATTGTTCTGTTTGTTCTTTCAGCTGAAAACCAAGTCACTTTAACGTTTTTCGATCGCTTTTTGCTTTGATGCTATAATATAGCAAGTTATTTTCATGGCCAGAGAATAACTCTGTTTATAATATTCTGTGAGGGACTTAGTTTGCTGGACAAACGAACAGTTTCTCTAAATAATTATTAAACCAGAACTAATCATATATGTAATTGATTATAATTCGTTGTAATTGATTCACAATATATGTTTAATTCCCCGTTGGGTCGATATATGAATCATAATTTATTCATAACCTTATGAATTATTATATTCATATTTCATCCATAAATTGATTAATAACCGCTACATTCGTTACATTTGTTCGTTTTTTAGCTTTAACTTTACTTTCACATGCTACAAAGAATACAATGTTTATACAGTTATTATGAGTATTTAAGACCTTATTTAAGCACAACCAGTTATGTTTTGTTGAATTTCTGAATCTCACTCAAACTGATTTCTTCCAATAGGAAAAAATTGATTACATATGAATAACTATTCTATCTTCCACCGATTAAAATCGCTTCACAAATTTCTAACCACAAACGATCGTCCACTGATCGGATCCAGCTGATAATCACTTACTTTGATTCTAAATATCTGCCAACTTGACGCTCGCATAAACTGGTCATAATTTAATGATGTAAAAGACGTGCACCACTCATGCCGCAAAGAAAAGATTCCCACCCAAGATCATGGATTCCATTCCCAGGGAATAAATGAACCAGAGATGGTCTTATCATTGGGAGAAACAAGGGTCTGTGGCTCTACCATTGGATTAAGCCTAACGGCTAACTCACATCATGTGTGCCTTGACAACCAATCAGATTACAGCCTTGATATCTGTGAATTATGCAACAGTCAATCACTGTTTGCAGATACCACTGAATGAGAAGTGCTGTAAACTGAATCATCAATGAATCCGCGCTATTGTCCAGGATTTCTCTTATAAAAAAACATTTTTTTCTTGATGTCAGAAATAGCTTATTCAGTGGAGTGAAGCCTCTCCTCCATTGACACCCATTAGAAACAGCCTCTTGTCTCTGCGTAGTGCAGAGTTTCCAGGCGTTACGCTTCGAGCGAGCCTTCAACCTTAGCTAAAAGTGTAAAGCCTGGTAACTGGTAAAGAAACAAAACATATACAAGAATTACTGGAACACAAAATAAAAGCAAACTGAGACATTAATACCAAGTTGTCCAGTTTGCTTTTATTTTTGTCTTCCAATAATTTTATTATGTTTTGTTTCTTTAATTATTTGTCTAGTTTTTTTCCAGGCACATCTTACCATCTCCTAACCACATTAATCTTGATAACAATTAATTATGTAATTAATTATTTATAAGCGATATATAATTGTTCATAAAGGCAAATGAAAAACGCCTTTGTAACGGTGGTGGCCCATCCAAAAATAATTTTCCAATTTTTAACTAAGTTCTATTAAATTCTGGTGCCCAATAGGATTTAACCTGTCAACATGTACAAAATATACCACCATTACATAAAATTAAAGAAAATACAACACTTTAAATCATGACACAAAACTGGATGCAGATCAGTTGAATATATTTTCAAAATCAAGCAATTGGGAAAAAAAAGAAAAGAAAAAAAAAAAACCAGTATAAAGTATAAAAAAATATAAAGTCAGTCCGGGAATGCTTGTTAATAACAGTTTCAAGTGTCCATTTCATTCCACATTGGCCGCTTCGGTCACCTCCAAAATATTTCTCAGTGTCATCTCAGGTGCATATTTGTTTTTCCACTCCTCATCTATAATGCATTCTGGGAGCCTGTGTCCCATAATACTTTGGTCTTTTCTCCCTGTAGATAACAGGTAACAAGGCACTGTTTCCCCACTAAGGACGTGATGGCAGAATACTGTTAACTTGACGAGGGCAGTTAAAATACTATCAAGCGACTGGGACTCACACTGTCTCTGATGGCCCATGCTACATTTCTCATGTTTTTGGGACTTCTCTGCCGTTCGGGTCACACCCTGATCCTTGGGGGTAACCCGCTCCTGTTTAACGGAGCTCCAAGCGGAGGTCTGACACTTTCACTCTTACAGCCAGTGGAGAAGCGCTCGCTGCTGCCACAGTGGTAACAATGGGTTCTTCTGCTTTGTGCTGCTGGAAATGGGAACATTGTCTGACTCGTGAGGGATAGGGCTGGTGGAACTGATGACACAGCGCAAATGCATCTGGAACAAGCCTAATATCCAGTAGGGTAATCCAATAAAATAATTAACAATACATACAGAGTTCTGTACAGGCTTCCTGTATGGGGTGATGAGGCAGATGGGTGCACTCAGGCAGGGATAGCCACCATCCCCAAGGATGCACTTGCCTGCAGGTGGATATAGGCTTCTGGCATACACAGGGCTGTTCTTTAGCTCTCTGGCATCGTGCACAGTCCCAGGATATCCCACAAAGACATCAAGGAACTTCCCCCAGTGATCAGTGATGGTCTGGAGCTGGATGTGATGAAACAGCTTCCTGTTGTAAGAGCAGTGGGAGTTATTTGCTGGGGGTTTAATCCAGACATGACAGCCGTCTGTAGCACCAACGGCTCTGCTGAAAGCTGGTGACCCAGCCAGCTGTGCAAATCCTGCTCCCACTGCCTCCAGGTCATCTACAGTTGGAAAACAAATCCTCAAAATTCCCATGATGGCTTTGCTCACTCTGTGCACAATGTCATGTACAGAGGTCTTGGGGATACCGAAGGTCTGTGAAACACCCTTTAGGATGCTGCATGGGCCAGCCAGTACAGGAAGACAAGCACCTCGATGTCCCTCTCCCATCCGTGGTCAGATTCCAGCCTGGGTGCACCAATGAGGGACATGATGGACAGCAAAGACAGGCGAAGGTGGGCACGGAGGTCAGCTGCTGAACGGGCACAGCTGTGTTGAGATGTGAAGTTCACCGCCTGTAGATGTGTGATAGTTTGTTAGAATAACACATTTGATTTGTTTCATGTGGTGTTGACTTTTATATGCATCCATTTATTGTGATTTATTGTGTATGAATTTATTCATGTGTCCTATTGCTGGCAGTAAATAAAATATAATAATTTCATGAATAAATTGCTTGACTTAAAATTGAAGTATTCACAGCTGCATTTGTATAGTTTGTATTCATGCATAGCGATGTCATATGACAAAATTCAGCTTGTTTTACTAAAATATATCATTTTCAGTAAGAAAATATGTAATAAAATTAAGTATTGGTCAGTATTTATAATTGTGCATAAGTGTTGGGGTGGGTTAATTGGCAATTCAATTCATTTTGAGGTCATTTAAATTAAGTAGTTGTATAATGGATAAATTGTCCACTTTGGTGGCTGAACAGAAAAAAAGGCTTGACGCTCACTGTCCAAAAGATTCCATTGTCCACAGCATAATTTTCCGAAACTGAAGTATTATTTATTACAAAAAAGCAACTGTATGCAAAATCAAAAAATCAAAATTTCAAATAACTAAAGGATTGAAGAGATAACAGGTAGATTGAATCAGTCTATTTCGCATGGTGTCAGGCCGTGAGGTCAAAGACTGTCACTTCCGGTTCAGGCCACGCCCTCAGGTTAAGTCACAGGTCCTTTATTTCCAGAGGCCTTACATCTCCAACTTCAACCCCTAGATGGTGTCAACTCAAATAACAGCTCACATAAGATATTTAATAAACATAATACTTAAATTAATCCTATTTTAGCTCCTACAAATCCGGCCCCTAAATGTTTTAATCATAACATCAAACATTTATATACATTTACAAAAGGAGCTATAAATAATCTAATTAATCAAATAACAAAAGAAAAGAAATATATATACTTTCCTTTTATCTGAGCTCTAGTTATCATCATCTTCCAATAGTAAGCAGAGTTTTGTGATGGGTCGCTCCATAATACTTGTCCTTGTCTGTAGTTTGACTGACCGGACCATCCCATCTGAATCAGGTTTTGTTTCTAGAATTCTAGCAAGTGGCCATGAAGATCGGGGAGAGGTAGAGTCAACCACCAACACAATATCTCCAACCTTGAGATTGGTTTATGCTGTGGACAATGGAATCTTTTGGACAGTGAGCGTCAAGCCTTTTTTTTTGTTCAGCCACCAAAGTGGACAATTTATCCATTATAGTAGTGATACTTACATTTTTCTAGTATAAAATGAACTTCTTCTCCAAAGGCGAGATCTCTCCGAGCAGCTGCCCGATGTCTCCTTTGTGCAGACACTCCAACCATTGTAAACGCTGACACAAACCTGGGTCGACTGTCGAGTTACTGATGCAGTCAGGTGTCAGTGCACCTGTCACTCATATCTTTTAACTTGTTGTGCTTGTGATAACATTGTAGGTCACATGATAATATCAACATGGTGGATGATGTCGGATCGCATTCATAATAGAGATTTGGCTATTAAGCACCTACTCTTTTAGCGCTCGATAAGTAAGTACCTATTAAAATGAAATACCTATTTATTGAGTATGTGGTTCTGACCGCAGCCACCGTATGTGTGTGTGTGTGTGTGGTTCGTCCAAAGATGAATCCTATTGC
Organism: Chanodichthys erythropterus; assembly: GCF_024489055.1. Taxonomy (NCBI): domain Eukaryota; kingdom Metazoa; phylum Chordata; class Actinopteri; order Cypriniformes; family Xenocyprididae; genus Chanodichthys; species Chanodichthys erythropterus. The sequence goes on along the minus strand of NC_090223.1, from coordinate 3,844,302 downwards.
TTTAATAATAAGTTGTGTGATGTAAGAAAACAAACACTTAAGAAATTTTATTTAAAAATTTTAAAATTACCACTAATAATAGATGAAATCAGAGGAGCACTTATTAACAAATTTATCATTAGACATTATCGAATCATTATTATAGCATTTAAAATCTATTTTTGGCACTTTATTACATATTGTGACGTTTTGCACTTTCCCAGGAGAAACAGTCAGGAGACGAGAATCCAGATTGAAGCACCCAACGGACAGTGGTTTATTTCCTGAAGGTTTACAAACTAAAACGCAGGTATCAGGAGGTGTCTTAACTTCCCCAAGAACAACAAAACGCAGAAAGAGCTTGACTAGCGTTTCTTCCTCTTGACTAACGTTCAACTCTCTTCTTCTTTACTCCACACACTGTGTTTGCCCCTCTCTCCTAACACTTTTTCCTCCCGGACACCTCCTCCCAACAGCAGGTGAATCAAGTCAAACTCATTGATAACAGGGAATAAACAGTGCCGTCGCCACAATATGTAGGAAAAGCCACAAATTAAAAAAACAAAACCTTTTCTTTAAATTGTGAATTACACTGTTAGTAAAATGTGAAAACTCCCGTTTTAAACAATGAATCTGACTAAACTTAACAATTAATCTTTTATTTTCAAACTGTCTCCGCTTTGTTGTTTATAATGAGAGGATTTGTGCGTCTGTAGAACTTGGTAACATTTCACTACTCATGTCACGAATTCAACAACAAGATCACTTTAATTTACTTGCTTTTCTCTTTCATTAAACAATATAAAATTATATGTTAGATGTAGTAATATAAATCTGTTAATACTGCGCTAATAATATTCTACCAGCTGTATGTACATTAGTCATTTTCAATACTATTTGGGGCAGGTAATGTGGACAGTATGCAACCGTAGTTAGACACTTTTTTTGCTAAACTAACACAATACAAATAAGACGAAGGGTTTAGCTAACACATTCTCAACTGTGAAAGGTCATCCCATTTCTTCGGGAAATATGTCGGTCACAGCCAAAAATCGTGCAGTGTATCCCGGGCTTAAAGCAGATGAATCTACGTAGACATATCTATGTTTTGACGACATGAGGGCAAGTAGATGATGACGAATTTGTCATTTTGGGGTGAACTGACCCTTTAACATGAAAAACCCAAAGTGCCTCAGTGCACTAGTGATAGTACAAATTGTTCACAGCATGTACATGACAGCATGTCATCTATACGTTTTATTCGGTTTTTTGTTGTTGTTGTTGTTGTTGTTTTTTTGATTTGTGCTTTTAGCTGTCAATTTATACGTACCTTCAGAATCACACAGAAGAAACCAATGATGCACAGTAGGGATATGACAGCAAACAAAATTAGTAAGTTTTTCTCATAGTGAAGAACTTCTTCTGGGCACTCTTTTTTTTCTTCTTCTGATTTTTCTATGACAGAATAAAAAACAAAGCCAGAGAATTAGCTCTATACTTTTCCTTTCAATATTCAAGCTGCTGTCCGTCATTTTTTTTTGTTCAAAATTTACAAAAATGATCTAATGAGCATATGCGTCACGATTCCATTATTACTACGGTACACCTCAGTGTTTATATTCTGACTATTTTAGACTGGTCTGGTAGGAACCAGCACAGCACCTCCGTGACTCGCCATAGACGTAAACAGAGAGAAGTAGCTCCGGCTACAATGTTCTTCTGCAAGACGCGCAATTAAACAAAATGCATTTAATTATAATTATCATGACAATGTACAAAAGTAAGGAATCATTCAAAAGCCGGAAAATTCCTGTTTATATTTACATTTCCGTCAGTCTGAGGCGTTGCCATAACGCGTTGCTATGGGTTATTGCGTGCATTTTGATTGGCTGACTGATATTTCACAGTCTGTTCGAAACCTTCGCTCTCGAGCTATATATATATATATATATATATATATATATATATATATATATATATATATATATATATATATATATATATATATATATATATATATATATATGGTGAGTGACTATATGGCTCCATAGAAGACATAAATAAACCAAACAATTAATAAAATTGTGCCGTGACGTGACAGCACCACAGGCAATTGCAGTACCGGTGTGTGTATGTCATGCACATAGACTGTAAAAAAATATGGACGTAGTGTCCGTGACGTCACCCATAGAGTTCTGAACAGCAGTTTTGAGGCAAAAATGAGGCCGCGGCCATCTTAGCAGCACGTGATTGCACGTCACTCCCGGATAACTGAAAATGGGCAAAGAGGCGGGGAGGTGGTTTGAGCTGATGTGACTGTTTACTGAAACCACGCCCGCCTAGCTCGACGTGACCATGTTAGCAAGCAAAGGCGCTATCTATCTAGATACTATCTAAATTATTAATGAAGATAAGTTTTATCATCAGAAAGTTCTAAAGGTTTACTGTCAATCTACGGTGTTTTTTTTAAAGATATAGATGCTCCAACACCAGTAATTTGTGTTGGGTGTGCAAATAACAACATGGAAAATTAAAATGGGACTTCATACCTTTATAATAGAGATCGCGAGATGAATCCAATCTGTAGCACTTGGGCAAAATATAAATGTCCATTGCAAAACAAACAACAAATGAGCCCGTGTCCAAAGTATATTCTTTCAAAATAGTGCAGCAGTTTTAGTTATAATATCCAAGCAGTGCTGTCGGAGTTGTACATCCTCCTCCTGGTATTGTCATTGTAGTAACGTTAAATCTCACAAACAAAACTTTTAGCCAGTGCCACGATCCAAACAACGTGTGTTCTGTTTCTTCCGCATGCACGCACATCTACACAGACACACATCAGTCTTGAATATTATGCAGCAAGCCATATTTTATAATTGTATAAAATAATCGAGCACAAATACGGCTGAGATGCCAAATTCAGCGGCTGGAATTAGCTGAGGTAAAGTGAGTGACGGCTCACAGACAACAGCGGCGCCTACCTGTCACTCAAGTGACCACGCCCTTAATTATGCAGAACTTTAAGGCTTAATATAATTTAAAAGAATGAGATAGAAAAAAATTCACCCCCCTCAGAGTTGTCATGAAGGGCAAAATTAGCAGTATAGACCAAAACCACAATTTGAACCAACTTGTAAACATGTTTTTTTCTGCTGTAAACTTGGCCAATTTAACATGGGACTCAATGAGATTCTGCTCTCTTTTGGAGCCTGTCCCTAGCGGCCAGTCGATGAATCGCAGTTTAAGTCACTTCCGTACTGGCTTCACGAGAGACAGGGGGAGGTTGCCGCTTGGTCATGCATAAACATTTATGTTATGCCACTATGTCCCTTCTGACCAATCTTTCTGATAAAAATATTAAACCAATATGTTCAGCCTGATATAGGAAAATATCAATTTTTAGGCTAGCAAAAAAAAAAAAAAAAAAAAAAAAACTAAACTAAAAAAATAACACTTGTTTGTAAGGAAGGTTGTGAATGGCTGTCACATCACGTGAAAAAAGAACGAAGGTCTCAGACCCGAAAGACTCGAGAGATGAACTAATGATTCAGTTTCTGCATTCATCCTATGGGGCTGTGACGGGATGAACGAACGACTCGAACCCGAAAGACTCGAGAGGTGAACTAATCATTTCTGTTTCCTATACAGAACCTATGTGATGTTGCGCATGCGCAGTCAGCACAAAATGAACAAATCTCTCTCTGGGACAACTCGTTGTTCTCGGGTCATATTACAGTTTTTTACAATCGCTATGACAGTTTTTTCGATACATTTAACAATTTTCCTAAACTCTTAACGCACCAACACACCTAAAACACACAACTGGCAAAACGGTTAATTTCATGCTCAAAATCACACATTGTAAAACTAAACCCCAAAACTAATTTTCAAAATACAATAATAAACTAACACAATACACTATGTCTAACAAAACACTGCAAACATGTTTTAAAATCAAATAATTATTCAAAACACTAACACATGTTCTCTTCCAACAGGAACATTTAGTCAATCATAACACAATGACAAAAAAAACACTATCATCAGCTAAAATTACAAAAAATGCATTATTTTATGTGTCAGGTCTGCCCTTATACAATAGACAGTATATTGTATTGATCATAGATTGTGTTTTGCATTGTAGTTTCTTTTGAAGCCTCTCTACATTTTTGTTTTGTTGGGTTTAGTAAATGCATGCATTTTGTTTCTTTTGCTGCAGAAATTCAATACAAAAAATGAATGACCATCTCAGAGTAGCTTTATAAAATGTACAGTTTATGTAAAAAAAAAAAAAAATACAGACACAGAATTGCTGCAGTGAAGACTTTATTTGCAAAAGGACATTACTGCAAACAGAAAAAGAACCGGAATTATAATAAAAAAAACAAAGTAATCTTCTAATCTGCCCGGTCTTCTGCATTTGGCCACATGTTCTCATCCACATTACACCTGATATCTTCTCTGGCAAGGCACCGTGGGAAGAATCTTTTGGCATGCCTTATCCACCCCTGGCAGTGTTCAGCTGTGATGTCTTGGCATGCAGCATCCATAGCATCCAGGAGGGACATTTGGTCATGTGGACGATGGTCAAAAACGTACTCGGTTACTAACGTAACCTCGGTTCCCTGAGATACGGAACGAGTACTGCGTATGGGGAAAGGTCTCCTTTTTCCCCGTTACTGAAGCCTTTTTCAATAACGCAGTGTAACTGCATCGTCATTGGTTCACTCATAGACAAGTTGTTGAACCAATGACGGCGCGGCATAGCTGCGCGACCTATGGCGAGAGAGCGCGCGAATATTCCCGCCGAAATGGGCGGGGTTTAGGGCTATATAAGCGGGCGTTTCGCCATAGGATTTCAGGTCATTCGACTGAAGCGACGACACTGAAGCCGCAGCCTCGTGGCACGGCATGTAACGCAGTACTCGTTCCGTATCTCAGGGAACCGAGGTTACGTTAGTAACCGAGTACGTTCCCTTTCGATACTTCACTCGTACTGTGTATGGGGAACGAATTCAACCGCGCCGTGCCACGGCAGGGAACGACTGGACTTGTCTTGGGCACCGTGAGGGAACCAGGGGACAAGTGAGAAGGCCGGAGCCGTCGAACCCTCGTTACACTACAAAAAGGGAGTTAACTCCCAGAGTGGCATGGAGCGGAGCTCGATAGAGGCCGCTGGATCATACCGAGAGGACCCGAGCTTGTAAGGTCGGGACGTCCAAATGATAAAATCTGACAAAAGTGGACGGTGAGGACCAGCCGGCCGCCTCACAGATGTCTTTAATCGAAACTCCACTAGACCAGGCCAGTAGTAGTTCCAGCTCTCGCTCGTCCGACGAGGGAGGAAGCGCTGAGAGGGAAATAACCTGTGCTCTGAATGGAGTCGAGAGCACCTTAGGGACGTAGCCATGCCTAGGTTTCAAAACGACTTTGGAGTCGTTGGGCCCGAACTCAAGGCATGCAGGGCTCACGGAGAGGGCCTGCAAGTCACCAACTCGCTTAACCGATGCTAGTGCAAGTAGCAGAGCGGTTTTGAGCGTCAGGGGCCTGAGGTCAGCTGAACGCAGTGGCTCAAAGGGAGGCCCTTTAAGAGCTCTGAGGACCAAAGAGAGGTCCCAGGTGGGAACAGTGAGAGGACGAGGAGGATTTAATCGCCTAGAACCTCTCAAGAAACGCACCACGAGGTTGTTTCGTCCCACTGACTGGCCAGCAATAGGGGCGTGAAACGCTGCAATGGCTGCTACATAAACTTTGAGCGTTGAAGGGGTGCGACCCAGATTCAAACGCTCCTGGAGAAAAGACAGTATCGGAGATACGTCACACTCCACCGGGTCTATGTTGCGTGTAGAACACCAGTCAACAAAGACCGACCATTTCTGGGCGTAGAGGCGTCTCGTGGACGGAGCTCTCGCCTGAGAAATGGTATTCAGCACGTCCCCGGGGAGGTTAGCAGGCTCCCGTCGAGGGACCAGAGGTGCAGAGCCCAGAGTTCTGGCTGGGGATGCCAAATCGTCCTGTTCGCCTGAGAGAGAAGGTCCCGTCTCAGGGGGATCGGCCATGGAGCTTTTGTGGAAAGCCTGAACAGCTCTGAGGACCAAACTTGGCTCCTCCAGAGCGGGGCCACCAGGAGGACTCTGTGCTTGTCTTCCCTGATTCGTCTGATGACCTGTGGGATCAGAGCGATCGGGGGAAAAGCGTAAAGGAGGGTGCTGGGCCAGATAGGGGCCAGCGCATCCTCCTCCTTGGAGAAATAAATTGGGCAGTGAGAGTTGCCTTCTGAAGCGAAGAGGTCTACCTCTGTCTTTCCGAAGAACTCCCAGATCATGAGAACCGTCTGGGGGTGGAGCATCCACTCGTCTGAGGGGACATTGCTCCGAGATAGCATGTCTGCTCCCAAGTTTGTTCTCCCGGGTATGTGAGTCGCCCTGAGCGACTGAAACCTCGGTGATGCCCATTCCAGAAGACGCTTTGCCAGAGCGCATAAGCGGCTGGACGAAAGACCGCCCTGGTGATTTATGTATGACACCACTGTCATGCTGTCCGACTGGACTAAGACGTGGCGCCCTGTCAGGTGTGCCTGGAACGCATGAAGGGCTCGAATCACTGCCAACATCTCGAGGCAGTTGATGTGTAGATGGCATTCCTCGTGAGACCACGAGCCGAAGGCCGGTCTGCCCTCGCAAAGAGCGCCCCAACCTGTGTTGGACGCATCCGTTGAGAGCACCGTCCTTCTGGACACCGCCTGTAGGGGTACCCCTTGGCTGAACCATACAGGGTTCATCCAGGGTTTCAGAGCTGCCAAACAGGCCTGATTGACCCTGAGACGCAGGCGGCCATGCCGCCAGGCGTGAGGAGGGACCCGGAACTTCAACCAGTACTGCAGAGGCCGCATCCGAAGAAGGCCGAGCTGCAGAACCGGGGAGGCGGAAGCCATCAGCCCTAGCATCCTCTGGAAAAACTTCAGAGGGAAATAGGCTCTGTTCCTGACCGATGCTGCGAGCTGCTGAATGGCCAGAGCGCGCTCTGGAGAGACTACAGCCGTCATACGGACTGAGTCGAGAACCGCACCCAGGAACGTTATACGCTGGCTGGGGAGCAGTGAGCTCTTGGCAAAGTTGACCCTGAGACCCAGGCACTCCAAGTGGCTGAGTAACACGGATCTGTGATGCTCCAGCTCGGCTTGTGACTGGGCTAGGATGAGCCAGTCGTCGAGATAATTGAGAACCCAGATTCTGGATCAGCGGGGAAAGCGCCGCGTTCATGCACTTGGTAAAAGTGCGAGGAGCTAGGGACAGTCCGAATGGAAGGACCGTATATTGGTAAGCCACACCCTCGCACGCGAATCTCAAGAATCGCCTGTGATGGGGGGCTATCTGGATGTGAAAGTATGCATCTTTCAGGTCCAGCGAGCAGAACCAGTCCCCGGGGCAAACCTGCGTGAGGATCTGCTTCAGCGTTAGCATCTTGAACTTCCGTCTCATGAGGGAGAGGTTCAAGAGCCTGAGATCTAAGATGGGTCTGAGACCGCCATCTTTTTTGGGAACTAGAAAATAACGGCTGTAGAACCCCGAATTGCTCTCTGAGGGGGAGACTATTTCTATAGCTCCTTTCCTCAGAAGAGACGTGACTTCGGCTCGGAGGACATGAACGTCGTCCGTGTCGACTGAAGTCTGAAGCACTCCGCTGAAGCGCGGGGGCCTTCGGGCGAACTGAAGCGAGTAGCTTCGACTTATGGTTCCCAGAACCCAGCTTGACACTCCGGGGATGGCCCGCCAGGCCTCGGCCCGCATGACAAGGGGCTGAATGGTATCGGGTGACGGGCCGCCAATCGGGGGCCTGTGCACCGGAGAGAGTGGAAGAGGAACTTCGCTCTTTCTTAGAGAAGGTAGAATATTCATAGTGTTCGCCATAAGAATGGCGTTTTGCATGGACACAGCACTGGGCCCAGTTAGCACAACACTGAACATATCTCCCACGCCCGGAGCTGAACGAGGTGGAGGGGGGGTGGAACGAAAGAGCTTTTGGGGTGGTCCGGCCGTGGCGAGACTTTGCCCCATCCTCTTCCTTCCTGAAACATCAGGAGGGCTTAGGAGGCGTCAGGTCCAGCGTAATCTTAGGCCGGGGTCCCTGACGTTGCCTCGGGAAGGAGGAGCGCTTACGATGGCGCTGTTCCTTGGGTGGTGCTGCCTGAGAGGTAGAGGGGGCAGGTTTGTTCTGCTGAGCCAGCGCAGACTTGGGGCGGCTGGAAGCAGACGTGCAGCTAGAGCGTTTAGGCAGGAAGTGTCGCATAGCCCGAGACGACTTGTGTGCTGCAGTAAAACACTCCGTAAAGCCCTCTACTGCTGGCCCGAAGAGACCAGAAGGAGAGACCGGGGCATCCAAAAAGGCTGTCTTGTCCATCTCCTTAATTTCGGTCAGGTTGAGCCACAAATGGCGCTCAAGCACGACCAGGCTGGCCATGGATCGTCCAATGGCCTGAGCTGTGGCCTTTGTGGCACGCAGGGCTAAGTCGGTGGCGCTGCGGAGGTCACGGAAGGCAGGTGCATCGACGCCGGACTCATCCAGAGAACGGAGGAGCTTCGCTTGAAACACCTGGAGAATAGCCATGGTGTGCAGCGCTGAGGCAGCCTGGCCCGCGGACGTATATGCTCTGCCAGCCAGGGCAGAAGTGGTCCTGCAGGGCTTGGATGGAAGGGCCCTCTTAGTTTTCCAACCCACAGCCGTGGGAGGACAGAGGTGAGCCGCCACTGCTTCGTCCAGGGGCGGTAGATGCTCGTAACCCTTCTCTTCAGAGCCATCCACAGAGGTGAGAGCCAAAAAATTCGTAGTACATAGGCGGGCAGAACACGGGGCGCGCCATGACTTCGTCAGCTCGTTGTGAACCTCTGGGAAAAACGGTGCGGCGCGTTGACGAGGGGCCTGGCGGGAACCCGGCAGGAACCACTCATCGAGCCTGCTCCGTGATGGCTCCTCTGGCGGAGCCCATTCGAGGTCCAAAACCTCTACCGCTTTCGAGAGGATGCGGAAGAGCTCGGCATCCATACCCGGCTCGCTGTCAATGGGCTCCAGCGAGGAAAGGCGGGCGGGGTCAGAATCACCGGCCCAACCTTCGGTTTCAGAGGCCGCGAGAGACATTAAGTCATCAAGCGGCTCCTCCTCAGAACCGCCAAAAGAGATGAGGTCGCTCGCATCTGCCGAGGGACGCAGCTCAGGGCGGGAGAACAGGACGGGGGACTGCTCTCTCGGGGGAGAGGATGAGGCACACGGGGAAGCCGGCGTGACGTCATCCAACTCCGTGCGCTGGGCCGCTCTGCCCCGCTGTCTCTTCCTAGCCGGCTCGCGGGAGGAAGAAGACGGGAGGGCGCGAGCGGCGAGATCGCCTTCACTGAAGAAGGCGATCCGCGAGCGCAGAGAGGCGAGACTCATGTTCTCACAGTGAGAACACAAGGTCCCAGTGAGCGCTGCCTCTGCATGGGGTCTGCTCAGGCAGCCGACGCACTCACCGTGTCCGTCGTCGTCATACAGAGGAGCTCTGCATGTGCCACACGAGTGCCGCGGCATTTGTAACAACGCCGCCGCCGTGAAAACGGCGTTTGAGGGGCTCTTTTAGAGCGGCGAGGGCCGCTAGAGCGGTGAAAACCGCTGTTGGAAAGCTCTTTTAGAGCGGCAATAAACCGCGGGAAAATCGCTCTTTTAGGCGCGCCGGATGGCGGCAGGAGACGGGCTGGCAGGCGGCCGGAAGCGGGAGGCGGGCGGCTCGAGACGGCGCTTCTTCCTCGGCGAGCTCAGCAGTCCGCTGCGGGAGCCTCTTCGACGGCGGCGAGAGCTTCTTTCCAGGCGAGCTTCTTCAAGGCGGCGAAGGCTTCAGCCGGAGATCAGCGAGGAGCGATGTGAAGTCGTCGCTGAAGGAGAGAGAACTGAAATCCTATGGCGAAACGCCCGCTTATATAGCCCTAAACCCCGCCCATTTCGGCGGGAATATTCGCGCGCTCTCTCGCCATAGGTCGCGCAGCTATGCCGCGCCGTCATTGGTTCAACAACTTGTCTATGAGTGAACCAATGACGATGCAGTTACACTGCGTTATTGAAAAAGGCTTCAGTAACGGGGAAAAAGGAGACCTTTCCCCATACGCAGTACGAGTGAAGTATCGAAAGGGAACCTTCCATCTCCAGGCTGAGAAAAACTCCTCAATGGGGTTGAGGAAAGGGGAGTAAGGGGCAAGGAAATGGGACATCATCCTTGGATGGGCGTCAAACCAGGCTGTGACTGCACGGGAATGGTGGAATGCCACGAATGCGATGTGATTTATATATTTGCATAATTGCAATAAGCTGTTTCTCATTAGCAATGGAATAAAATACAGGGAATATATTTGTGTTTTAATTCACAATATGAACAGCTGTTCACTTTGACTTTAGCCTATATAAGTTATGTTTAGAACATGATGTTATCTGTTCTGACATACAGTGTGAAAGCATTTGTAAATTTGACTGTAAAATTATATTGTTTTGGTCTTGGTTGAGCTTGTGTGTAAAAGAAGTTCAAGCATTTTAAATTGGTGTTAACTGTATGCATTTTGTATCAAAGCAACAAGAAATGTGTTAATTGTATAGCCTACAAAGACAGATGTTGTGCTAACCGTGTTAAGAGTTTAGGAAACTTGTTAAATGTATTGAAAAATCTGTCATAGCGATTGTAAAAAACTGTAAAGGGGCTCTATGTAGGAATGACACCCAGTGTTTGAAATAGATACTGCAGTCCAAATTCAAAATATTGATTGCCCCGCCCCCTCCTTCAAAGACGCGGGTGGCCAGCTTGAGGACACGCAACAAGAGGGAGCGTGATTGACAAAGAAAGCTGAGGAGACTTATGAGATGGATGCAGAGGCTTTTTAGGTCAAGTAGAATCTGTGATTCTCTGACACAGTTTGTTTGCTGGTTTCCATGACTGCAATACGCAGTGTTTTCTGCCAACTGGCAACCTGTGATGTTGAAATACTATTGGATAAACAGGCATCACGTTGTTTTGCACAGACCAAAACAAAGACAGACATTCCGACAAGGAACGCACATTTCAGAGTAGAATGTCTGGCCGTAGCCTTGTTTTTCTGAGAAACTAGTAGGTGAACTTAGCATGTTTGTCTGCAAACATATTGGGGTATTTTTATGCTTTATTAAAGTGAAAATCTTACATATAGCCCCTTTAAGATTAGTTCAAAATTAATCTTTTCATGTAGCACATTGTTATATTGCATCATGTTTATCAACAGGGGTGCACATAAGTGATACACAGGTACGCATGCGCAGTAAAAATAAATGATTAGTGTGCTCAGCCTCACACCCCCGAAACACACGGCTGGAAGACATCAGACTTTCATTTTGGAAGTATTTTTCAACCATGACGGGACGTGTCGGAATGACGTCTTTTCAACGGTAATTAAACGCCCAAATGTTTGCTGGGACTAGACTTTGGTCCTGTTTATTAACCGCTAGAGCGCCAAAAGTTACGGACTGCAGCTTTAATAAGAAACTGACTGTACTTCTCAATCTTTGCATGTATAGAATGTTTTCATTCTCATCGTTTACATACTAAACACAGGACTGTGTTTTATAATAAAATGATATACATAAGACACACTTACCTATCCATAACCAAGTGAACCTGCCAAGGGTAGTTTTTTCTTCCAAATTAAAATCACACCAGTAAAGCCCAAAGTCTTCGGCAGTTGCTTTTAAGAGGGTGACGTTAAGGTTGGGAAGGGCTCCACTTACACTGATTTTGGATTCATTCATTGTTTTATAGATAATATGGTTTGTTTTGTAGAAGTAGAAGATTTTCTGTTGTTTACTTGCTGCTGCTTGTTTGTACATGTACACTCCATCCTGAGGTGTCTTATCTGTAGCGCACTCGATGAAGATATCATCCCCAATTTCTCTGATTAAAGTAACTGTTTTAAAAAAGGCAAATATTGGGACTTTTTTTCTTTAAACACTTATACACTGATGAATCTGCAAACTGCCTTGCATCTCAAATAATTTCAAAATATAGTACAAGATGCAAGCAAAAAATTCAAATACAATAAAAAACGTCTCGGTTACGTATGTAACCCTCGTTCCCTGAAGGAGGGAACGGAGACGTACGTCAGTAGTGACCGACGAATTGGGATATCGCTTAGAGAGCCCTATCAGCTTCGTATGAACTAAAACAAGCCAATGGAATTGGCGTGCGATATTTGCATAATGCGCACCGCCCCCGTCAGGTGTATATAAATAGGAAGCGGATGCAATCGCACTCTGTTTTTCGCTGAGGAGACAACTGGTGTCCGCACTACAGCGAGGGTACAGAAACTGTGGCGACGGGACGTACGTCTCCGTTCCCTCCTTCAGGGAACGAGGGTTACATACGTAACCGAGACGTTCCCTTTCAGTCGGTCACGTTCGACGTACGTCAGTAGTGACCGACGAATTGGGATCCCAACTAAAGCGCCACAGTTACGAAACCCCTTCCAGTGCCCAGCGCAAGCTCAGCCGCCCATAGCACCGGCTGGCGGTGAAGGGGGCGAGCTTACACCGAGAGAGTCTACTGCTGTCTTACCGAATACCCACTAAGTAAACTAGACTACACTGGGGAAGCGAACCCGAAGGGGACGCTGCGGAGGCCACTACCTACCCAACGGGGGAGGAGTTTACGTGGAGAATACACATATGGACTGGCCCGGGGGGCAGTACGCATATGGAGTCCCTGGGATGGCTCCACCTGGGTAGGGGGAGACTCATCTGACAGGTGACAGCAGAGCTGGCTCTGCTAAGGGAAAGACACGGACTCGGCCCGTAGGGAGTTTTAAACCGTGGATAATTACACATATGGGACCGCTCACGTAGAGGAGTCACGACATATGGGCCCCAGCCAACAGACAGCGTCAGCGACGGATGTAGGCCTGGCATCAGACACTCCGCAATGTCCGAGCCGAAGGGGGAGGCGGAGGAACTCGACAGGGTTCGCCAAGCGGGGAACACGACTGGAGTGAAAAGTATGCACGTATCCTGCCAGTGGCGGGAATGGCATTGCAAGCCGACACTTAGAGCGGGTACAACACGTCTACCGACTAGTGGATGCGAGTACACGTGAAGATACCGGCTCTACACGTAGGCTATAAAACCTAGCGAACGTGTTTGGTGTCGCCCAGCCCGCAGCTCTACAAATATCTGTCAGCGAGGCGCCATGAGCCAGCGCCCAGGAAGAGGCCACCCCTCTGGTGGAGTGGGCTCTCAACCCGAGCGGGCAAGGCACGCCCTGGGAATCATACGCCAAGGCGATGGCATCCACTATCCAGTGGGCCATCCTCTGCTTGGAGACAGCCTTTCCCTTCTGCTGGCCTCCGTAACAGATGAAGAGCTGATCTGAGGTCCTGAAGCTTCGCGTTCTATCCACGTAAACGCGCAGAGCGCGGACGGGACAGAGCAAAGCTAGGGCTGGGTCTGCCTCCTCCGAGGGCAGCGCTTGCAGGTTCACTACCTGATCTCTGAAGGGAGTGGTAGGAACCTTGGGCACGTATCCAGGCCGGGGTCTCAGGATGACGTGAGAATCACCGGGCCCGAATTCTAGGCACGTTTCGTCGACCGAAAATGCATGCAGATCCCCTACCCTCTTCAGGGAAGCCAATGCAACCAGAAGAACCGTCTTAAGAGACATTAGTTTCAGGTCAACTGATTGCAAAGGCTCAAAGGGATGACCCCGGAGAGCTGTAAGAACCAGGGTCAAATCCCAAGAGGGTACGGAGGAAGGGCGAGGAGGATTTAATCTCCTCGCTCCCCTCAGGAATCTGACGATCAGATCGTGTTTCCCCAGGGACTTACCCTCAACTGCATGGTGATGTGCGGCGATAGCGGCAACATACACCTTCAGGGTGGAGGGAGACAGCCTTCGCTCCAACCCATCTTGCAGGAAGGAAAGCACGGATCTGACCGAACATGATCGGGGGTCCTCTCGGCGAGAGGCGCACCATTCGACGAACAGGTTCCACTTCAACGCATAGAGGCTCCTAGTGGAAGGAGCTCTAGCGGAAGTGATGGTGTCTACGACCGCTTGCGGGAGATCACTCAGAACCTCCGCATCCCGTCCAGGGACCACACGTGGAAGTTCCACAGACCGGGACGCGGGTGCCACAGGGTGCCCCGTCTCTGAGTCAGGAGGTCCTTCCTCAGAGGAATCGGCCAGGGAGGGGCTGTCGCGAGGAGAATGAGGTCTGAGAACCAGGTCCGAGTGGGCCAGTACGGAGCCACTAACAGAACCTGCTCCCCGTCCTCCCTGACCTTGCACAGGAGTTGTGCGAGAAGGCTCACTGGGGGAAACGCATATTTGCGTAGACCCGGGGGCCAGCTGTGTGCCAGGGCATCCGTGCCGAGCGTGCCGCTGGTCAGGGAATAAAACCACTGGCAGTGGGCAGTTTCCGGGGAGGCAAACAGGTCTACCTGGGCCTCGCCGAAATGCTGCCAAATCAGCTGGACCGCCTGGGGGTGGAGCCGCCACTCGCCCGCAAGTGGAGGCTGCCGTGACAGCTCGTCGGCTGCACGGTTGAGCACACCTGGGACATGAGTGGCCCGAAGGGACCTCAGATCCTTCTGACTCCACAACAAGAGATGGCGGGCGAGTTGCGACATGCGACGGAAGCGTAGACCACCTTGACGGTTGATGTACGCAACGGCCGCAGTGCTGTGTGAGCGGACTAGAACGTGCTTGCCTGACCACAGCTTCTTGAAGCGGGCCGGCGCAAGACGAACCGCTAGCAACTCGAGGCAATTGATATGCCAATGCAGCTGAGGCCCCGTCCAAAGACCTGTCACTGCATGCCCGTTGTACGTGGCCCCCTATCCCGTGGCAGAGGCATCTGTGGAGACCACAGCGTGCCTGGACACTCGTTCGAGGGGTACTCCGACCCGCAGGAACGAAGGGTCCGACCACCGGACAAGGGTGCGACGGCAGCTCGGTGTCACGGGGACACGGAGCGTGCCGCACTGCCACGCCCATCTCGGGACCCGGCCGCGGAGCCAGTGTTGAAGCGGTCTCATATGAAGCAATCCGAGCGGCGTTACCGCGGCTGCAGATGCCATATGCCCCAGGAGCCTCTGAAAATCTTTCAGTGGAGCCGCTGTCCTGCACTTGAGCGAGCTCAGGCAGTTCAACACCGACTGGACGCGCACCTCGGTGAGACGCGCAGTCCGTGCGACCGAGTCTAGCTCGAGACCGAGACAAGAGATCCTCTGCCCGGGGGCGAGTTTGCTCTTGTCCCAGTTGACCTGAAGACCCAACCGGCTGGTTTGAGCTAAAACCATGTCGGGTAGGACTTTGTACTGACATGCCCGACCCTCGAACGCAGACCGGAGGAAAGGTCTGTGTCGAGGCAGAATCGAGACATGAAAGTACGCGTCCATCAGGTCTATTGCTGCAAACCAATCCTGGGGACGGTCCAGGATTGGCCGTAGCCCACCGCCCTTTTTCGGTACAGTGAAGTAGGGACTGTAGGATCCCGACTTCACATCGGCTGGAGGGACCGGCTCGATTGCATCCTTCGCCAGGAGGACAGCAATCTCCGCCCGGAGAACAGGTGCACTGTCCAACGACACCTGAGTGAAGTGGACAGCCCTGAAAACCGGGGGACGCCGGGCGAACTGAATCGCATAGCCGAGTCTGACAGTGCGAATGAGCCAGCGGGACGGGCTGGAAAGCGTGATCCACGCCTCCAGACTCCGAGCCAGCAGGACCAAAGGCACCACAGACGCACCGGGGGTGGGGCAGCAAGGCAGAGAGGGACCCGACTCGGACGGCTTGGGAGCGGCCCGGAGTGGGGTCGGACTCTGCGAGGCAGCAGTGTGCATGGGAGACGGCGCACGGGACGCGGTCTACACCAACACACTGCCGCCTGTTGGCGAATGGGGAGGGAGCTGTCAGCGGCGAGGCGGGGCCTGGCACACTGGCAGACACCCTTTGTTGTGACCTGGAGTTTGAGGAAACTGCTCTTTTTGTGAAAAAGTGGGTACCGCTGGACTCCGGGGAGCCAGCGGCGGTTAATGGACAGACATCACAAATTCCCCCCGGCCCTCCTCCGGGGGTGGGAGAGACGATGGTATTCTCTCCCGAAGAGCAAGAACCTTCCCCTCCAGGTTGCCCGTCTCAGTGCCGTGTTTTCTTTTTTCGTTTACCACCGGGCTTAGCGGAGACGGGCTGGGCACCCTGCCCGCGACCGGCACCCTGCTGCCTGGCTGGTGTAGGCTGCTGCTTTGCCGGCTTAGCAGGGGCGGAGGACGATGCAGGCGGGCGCCCTCGGCGACGAGCGGGCTGAGGCTGAGCCACGGGCGGCTGGGTGGAGGCAGCAGCGGACCGCCGTGGCATGACGTGACTGATAGCCTCAGCCTGCTTCTGTGCAGCGGAGAACTGTTGGGCGAAGCTCTCCACCGCGTCGCCGAATAGGCCGACCGGGGACACGGGGGAATTTAGGAACCGCTGCTTGTCGGTATCCCGCATGTCCGCCAGGGTCAGCCAGAGGTGGCGTTGCTGGACTACCAAGGTAGACATCGCATGACCAACAGCGCGTGCTGTCACCTTCGTTGCTCGGAGGGCAAGGTCGGTGGCAGCGCGCAACTCCCCAAGTAGTTGTTGGTCAGGCCCTTCCTGGGGCATCTCCGACAGTGCTTTTGCCTGATATACCTGCAAAAGCGCCATCGCGTGCAGGGCGGAGGCAGCCTGCCCACAAGAGCTGTAAGCCTTCTCAGTCAGACCAGCTGAGAACTTACAGGCCCGGGACGGGAGACGCGGCTCACCACGCCAGCCAGTGGCCGTTGGACACAGCTGCATCGCAACGGACCGCTCGACTGGCGGGATCCTCGCGTACCCCCTGGCTTCCCCGCCGTCCAGGGAGGTGAAGGCGGACGAAGGACCGGGCCTCGAACGAACACTAAACGGTGTTTGCCAAGACCTGGTCACCTCATCGTGCACTTCCGGGAAGAATGGCATTGGGGCGGGACGCTGGACCTGACCAGCGCGACCCCCCCCCAAGTACCAATCATCCAACCGAGATGGGCCGGGACAGGGTGGAGGGTTCCACTCGAGCCCGACGCACAAGGCGGCCCGGGAAAGCACAGCCGTCAACTCGGGATCCAACTCGGGCAACGCCACCGTCCCGGAGGGCGGCAACGCGTCCGGGTCTTCCTCCGAGGACTCTTGCTCACCTTCCGATGCTGAGATCGACATCTGATCCGCCGCCGGCGCACCAAAGGTAACGGCTGGACAGTCTGTGGAGGGCCCAGCGGAAACCAACGGTGGCACAATGGGTTGCGGTGCTGATGAGGCAGCAGGGGCCCGCGGAGCGTTTCCGCTCGGCGGGGAAGCCCTGACCGTGATCCTCAAGTCACCCTTCCTATACACCGCCGTACCGTCATTCCGGTTCCCGGGGCCGGAAAAAACGGTCGAACGGGGCATAGGGGAGGGGACCCCCGCTTCCTGAGACTTCAGGAAGGAGAGTCTAGACCTCAGCACCGCGATAGTCATATTCCCGCAATGGGAACACGAACCATCCACAAAAGCCGCTTCAGCGTGCTGAATGCCCAAACACGCGATGCAGCGATTGTGCCCATCAGCAGGGACCAGGGAACGACCGCACCCAGTAACGCACAGACGAAATGACATACTGTCAGGGTTCGTCTGTAAAGCTCTTTTAGAAGGGGAGAAGTCAGCTCACTCGTGCTGAAGCACACAGGGAGTGACGCGATGTGCTTAGGTACACCACTCCCTAAGCACACCGAGGAACCAGCCCAAATCGCAACACACAACTTTCAGGGTGTTGCTGTTAAAACAGCAGTTGAGAGCTTATAGCTCGGCTCCTCGGGAGCTCGCGACCTCGCTGAAGTGCCTTTACTCCAACACAAAACAGCTCGCTGATAATCCTCTTCTGAGGCAGTTTTAGTTTTTCTCTTGAAGAAACAAAAGAGTCTTCTGAAGCAGGACACCAGTGTATGGCTCCGAAGCGAAAGACAGAGTGCGATTGCATCCGCTTCCTATTTATATACACCTGACGGGGGCGGTGCGCATTATGCAAATATCGCACGCCAATTCCATTGGCTTGTTTTAGTTCATACGAAGCTGATAGGGCTCTCTAAGCGATATCCCAATTCGTCGGTCACTACTGACGTACGTCGAACGTGACCGACTGAAAGGGAACACCTTTCATTTACACATGTACTTTTCTTAACTAATGCAACACAACATTAACTACTACAGGGCACAGGCCGACCAATAGCGAAATAATCCATGCAAGTAACAATGGAAAGCACAATGTGAGCCTGTAACCATACCTGTCACGGATGAGTCTGTCCATGAGATGCAGCAGATGATCACTAGAAAACTGCATCTCAAAACACGCTGCATCTTCAAAGCTCTTTTTGACTCACTGAATATATTACCGTATTATTCACTGTGTGTGAATAATCTTGACTTCGTAGTTTGCTTGTATACCTTACTTTTGCTTTTCTTTTTGTGCATTAAGAAGAACAGCCAGACAGAGCCCCGGACAAAAAGCTGCTGACTGAGTCTGACCAGAGCCGTTGAAAAACAGAGTTGCGACACTCCCGTAGGCTTCCAGAGGAACTGTGCATGAATGCGGAAGTAATGCGTCTCGTGGAGCAGCTACAGACACTGACAGTTCCAGCTCTGAACTCATTCATTTTCAGTGTTTCTGAAGTTCACTCGCTGATAAGTTGATGAAATTACTGCATTTTTGACATTTGAACGCATTTCCTGACCTCTCATGAATCTAGTCAATAGCTGTATTTGATGTAACCAGCTTTAGTTAATGTTTATTGGAAGATAATAACGTTAGTTAGACTCTAAATTATGTTTTATTAACATAGTTCGGGAGGAACAAGTCAAATAAGCTACACAATCATTACGTCATCTCAACCAGCTGTCAACAATCTGTAATCAACATATCTACCCAATCAGCATGAGTTCAGGCCTATATATAATCACAGTCAAACTCACCCAAGGATCCTCGACAGTTTCCAGAATCCCTCCACCACCCCGTCTCCTCACACTCTCTGGGTTACTTCATATAACCTGAAAGTTTTAGGATAAGTGGCAAAGACAATCCTTGGTTCAGTGATACTCTCTCTACACTTATTAGACAGAGAAATGCTGCCTGGGCCAAGGCAAAGAAATCGAATGATGTATAGATTGGGGTTATTATAGAGCATTACAAAATTAATGTACTAAATCAATACAAAACGTGATTATTATCTTTCTATGGTAAATTAACATTTAAATAATCCTATTAAATTCTGGAAGCTAGTAAAATCTACTTCAGGAACGAGTTTATCGATTAAAGCTCCAGATTATTTAATAGAGCCAATATTGCTGAAACTCTTCATATTTTTTTTTATTATTTTTTTTAGGCTCAAGTTCAGAGTCTACTGATTTAGGTGTCTCTACCTCTACAGAATTAGCTGTTCCTGATCAACATTGTCCCAGGCAGGTGTTTAATTTCTCTCCTATTACAACATCCCAGGTTTATAATGCTTTAGTGAAACTAGATGTCAAATAATTGGCAGGCGTTAATAAAATTGAGCCTTATTTTCTAAAAATGGAAGGTATTGTAGCAGAAACAATTGCATCTATTTTAAATTTAAGTTTGATTTCAAATATTATACCAAGAGCGTGGAAGTCGGCATCAGTTATTCCATTATTAAAAAGTGGAGATCCTTCAGATCATAGTAATTATCATCCTGTTTCTAGATTACCAGTTTTAGCTAAAGTATTCGAATCATTGACAAACGATCAATTAAAACTAATTTTAACAGATAATAATATTCTTAATGATCATCAGTCAGGTCATAGTACCCTAACTGCAGCTCTGTTAGTTACTAATGACCTTATCAATTCCTGAGATTGTAAAAAGTCCTGTGCAGCATTATATGTCGACCTTTCAAAAGCTTTCGACTCTGTTGATCATAATTTATTATTACAGAAACTTAGAACTATAGGTATTAGTGGAGCTGCTGGTTTCATGCATATAGTCGTGTTAATAGTGTTCTATGTGAACATGTTCTGCATTTATTTTCCCCAGGTTTTTTTTTTCTTTTTCTTAAAAAGCTTATTTGAATGTGCAGTAACTATAGTTGCCGGTGGGCAGATATGTTGTATGCACCCCTCAATGTAAAATTTGAATAGGAGGATAACATTTATGCATCTAACTCAAAATAACTGCTTTCAACAGATCAATCAAAGTCGATGAACATTCGATGCAAACACAAAAAAGTTGCATCTAGCTTATAATCTCTTGAAAATGAAAACACAACAAACGGCAAATCCGTTTGTTTTAAAGTGGTGGAACATAGTGCAGAACAAAGTGCAGCCATTAAGTTGCTCCAACAGAGCATTGTGAATCAAAAAAGTTAAATTACATCATTCATTAGAAAAAATTAATCCTATATGTGACCCTGGACCACCAACCCAGTCAGAAGTCGCATGGGTATATTTGTAGAAATAGCCAATAGCCATTGCATGGGTCAAAATTATTGATTTTTAATTTTTTTTATGATATTAGGATATTTAGGATATTAGGTAAAGATCATGTTCCATGAAGATATTTTGTAATTTTTCTACCGTAAATATATAAAAAAATATAGGATATAAATTGTTAAGAACTTCATTTGGTCAACTTTAAGGTGATTTTCTCAATATTTTGATTTTTTTACACCTTCAGATTCCAGATTTTCAAATAGTTGTTTCTCGGCCAAATGTCATATCCAACCAAAACATACATCAATGGAAAGCTTATATATATTCAGCTTTCAGATGATGTATAAATCTCAATTTAAAAAAAAAAAAAGATACCCTTATGACTGGTATTATAGTCCAGGGTCACATATAACAAACAAACAAAAAAAAAACAAATAAATTAACAAATAACAATATATAATATACAACAGTATAAAATATTATGAAAGAAAAAAAAGCACTAAACAAGACCAATAACCTTGATTTATTAACCCATTAAACACAGTATACCCCATTTCCCCATGATATATGTACTTACAAGTCTATACAAACTATAAAACTATAGTTGCCAGTGGGCTTAAATAGGTCAATGTTATACAATATTTGTTGTCTCAATTAAAATTTTAAATTCAAAGAAGACAAAATATATGATTTTTAGTCGCACTCAACTTAAGGATAAAGATGTTTCAACTTTATATGGAACACAAATTGAAAGAGTCTGTTCTTATAAATGTTTAGGTATATGTTTAGATGAAACTTTCCCAAAACAAGATAACATGTTCTTATCTCTCAGAGGTACAGAGGAAAATAGATCCTTTAACATACATTGAAGAAGTCATTCAAATATTTTAACCGAAATAAAAATGTTGATTAATAACTTAAAAGATATATATTGAAGCGGCAGTGGATTCCAGAATCCATTCCTTCAGTATCCTTTATGAATCTTTATCATGGTCCACTTTGCATCATAGGAGGAATTAGCATATGTATATATTTATTGCCAAGGCGCTTCTTGGTAAATTACCATCTTACAAAATGTTTAGCTGTTTATGCTAATGGTTATGGTACTAGATTGCAGCTGCATCTTCGACTAAAAGTCCCAAAGGTATCCTCTGAATTTGGAAAGCATGTCTTTTCTTTTTATGCCCCTAGGAACTGTGGTAGATTTTCCAAGACGCACCTGACTTAAGTTACCTTCCTGGGGCGTCTCCTAATTGACACTCAATAAATTTCCTGATCTTTCGGAGCGTCTCCAAATTGACACTCAATAATATTGGGGTCAACGTCTTGACCGCCTTAAACCTTGTTCTCTAACCTGACTTGCTGCAGCAATAACCAGAGACTCCAGTTTTTGTCCTTCAAAGCTTTAATCTCGGCCGGGAGAGTTCTCATCAATCCCAGAGAATCTCTCTCCGAACAAAGGAATACAGCAGGTTTTATAGGATTTCAGGTACACTTCAGTATCTATTACTCATTATCATCAGTCTCAATACGATTGGTTTAGATTTAAGAAAAACATCTCAGTTACTCTGTCCCGCATACATTTAGATTAGAACAACTGAATCACAAGATCATCAAAAATGTCTCAGGATTAATAGTTCAGATTACTCAGTAGGTTGAAACCTTAAAGACTATTTTTATCCTCTGTCTAGCCAGCACAGCAGAACGTTCCTGAATCACAACACTCAGTCCTAGTGACTATTTCTCTATTTCAAAGTTAGATTATTATTATTAGGCCTGTAGAAGTAAAGAAATGTTAGTTCATTATTAATTAGTTCAAAAATTCCATCACAGAACGCTTGTGTTACAATATATGCCAGATGGAGACAGCAGGTAAAAGTTAAGGTTGTTTATTGGACACAAGCAGATGACAGGTAAGTGAATTGCAATGGTTGGAGTGATTGTAGAGTGAATAGATGATAATACTGTCCTTTGTATTTGCAGGAAGATGACAGAAGCTGACTGGAGATGACGCTGGCGGATGACACTCACACACAGACCTGGAACACAGGAGGGAACAAGGAGACAATGGAGACAGGTAGATATCAACTGGAGTCCTTGAGGTAAGCATAGAGGTAAGTTCCTGTAATGCGAACGAGACCGGACAATGTGGCTGTGTGTGTGAGTGTCTCTTGTAGTGCTGGTGATGAGTGAGCTGATGAGGTGCAGGTGGCGGTGATTAGGTTTTCTGAATAAAGGTTTTCCTCCACTGCTGCATCAATGTCTGTAGCATCTGGGCTCTTCACAGCATCTGAGGGAAAAGAAAATTACTATTTAAAATAAAAAGTAAAAAGAGACACTCACACACACAGCCACATTGTCCGGTCTCGTTACAGGAACTTACCTCTATGCTTACCTCAAGGACTCCAGTTGATATCTACCTGTCTCCATTGTCTCCGTGCTCCCTCCTGTGTTCCAAGTCTGTGTGTGAGTGTCATCCGCCAGCGTCATCTCCAGTCAGCTTCTGTGATCTTCCTGCAAATACAAAGGACAGTATTATCATCCATTCATTTTACTATCACTCCAACCATTGCTATCCACTTACCTGTCATCTGCTTATGTCCAATAAACAACCTTAACTTTTACCTGCTGTCTCCGTCTGGCATATATTGTAACAATTTTCCACTTGCTTTTGTTTTATCTTGGGATGTTTCTAACTCAAGCAAGTGATCAGCTAAAGACAAAAAAGAAGGAATGACTTCAAATGACACCAACTCTGAATCAACATAACTTCCAAAACCATGTTGACTAGTAGATGACGATCTGAGAAACTCCATGATCCTTGCGGTTTTTCAATCTAAATAAAGTGAGCTGAATATTCTGTTTGATTGTCATCTGCACTAAATTTCATTACGTTCAATCTACTGTATTCTGCAAAAGTGAAGTTAAATATGACTTAAACTCTCTTTGTGTTAGGGTTAGGATGAAACCTTTAACATTAGTAGATTTGGAGTTTCATTCAAACCTGTGTGAGTTTCTTCAGTGGAGCACAGAAACAACACTGAACTTTCTATAAATTATTCACTAGTTTATTATTACTTGTATTAACAACATTAAAAACATGAACAGCAGCTTCATTTACATTTATTCAATCAAATCACAGAGTCAATGATATTCATACACTAGATTAGGGAACAAGCGGAAGCAGAAGTGAAATACAGTGTAACGGAACACAAAAATGAAATATCTTGATTTTTAAGTCTCGGTTCACAGTGGGAAAAAAAAGAAACAAAACAAAACATAAAATTGCTTCTTATTTTTAATTAAACAGTGGTTCACTGAACAAACGATGGCTCTGTCTTTAAATAAAGTCTGTCAGTACTGCTGCAAAAGAGTACAGTTTACTTTAATACAATTAAGAAAAAGATCTTGTCCACATAGTTTGCAGAAAGACAAATCTGCTTGAGTTGATTGCACATTTAGGGCAGTCTTTAATGCATTCTTCTAATGAAATATGTTTATCTACTCCAATTCCTTGGTGAAATATAAACCTTTAAATACTTGTTTTCATGACAGATTCATTCAAACATTCATTAAATAATGAAGACATCAACAGGTTAGAAAAATAATGATAATATTGAATATGTGATATAGTTCATATACTTATCAGAATGCACCTCTCTAGTTTGTCACTGAATATCTTTTCTGAGGTAAATGTGAAGTTGTGTGACATTATTGTTCTCAAGCTTTTTTTTATTGATTTCTGCGGTTAAAACACTGATTAAGAGATTACATGAGATTAGATTCATTTCAGTTAGTTGTTCTGTATCTTCTGTTGTTCATTCATGTTTATTTGCTGCTGTAACTAGTAGTAAGGCCAGATTACTGTAACGCTCTACTGGGTGGTTGTTGTGCTCGCTTTTTGAGACAGCTTAAAATTTAATTTAAATATATTAATATAATTCATTAATTGTATTATTAGGTTAAAGGATTAAATGAAAAATAGCCCAAGCATTACTCACCCTTAAGCCATCCTAGGTGTGTATGACTTTCTTCTTTCTGATGAAAATAATCAGAGAAATATTAATAAATATCCTGACGCATCCAAGCTTTATAATGGCAGTGAACGGGATCAATGAGTATGAGCTGAAGAAAAGGCATCCATCCACATCCATCCATCATAAACGTCCTCCACATGGCTCTGGGGGGTTAATAAAGGCCTTATGAAGCAAAGTGATGATGAAAGTTATGATGTAAAATATCTACAAACCCAATTCCAAAAAAGTTGGGACACTGTACAAATTGTGAATAAAAACAGAATGCAATAATGTGGAAGTTTCAAATTTCAATATTTTATTCAGAATACAACATAGATGACATATCAAATGTTTAAACTGAGAAAATGTATCATTTTAAGAGAAAAATAAGTTGATTTTAAATTTCATGGCATTAACACATCTCAAAAAAGTTGGGACAAGGCCATGTTTACCATTGTGTGGCATCCCCTCTTCTTTTTATAACAGTCTGCAAACGTCTGGGGACTGAGGAGACAAGTTGCTCAAGTTTAGGAATAGGAATGTTGTCCCATTCTTGTCTGATACAGGCTTCTAGTTGCTCAACTGTCTTAGGTCTTCTTTGTTGCATCTTCCTCTTTATGATGCGCCAATGTTTTCTATGGGTGAAAGATCTGGACTGCAGGCTGGCCATTTCAGTACCCGGATCCTTCTTCTACGCAGCCATGATGTTGTAATTGATGCAGTATGTGGTCTGGCATTGTCATGTTGGAAAATGCAAGGTCTTCCCTGAAAGAGACGATGTCTGGATGGGAGCATATGTTGTTCTAGAACTTGGATATACCTTTCAGCATTGATGGTGCCTTTCCAGATGTGTAAGCTGCCCATGCCACACGCACTCATGCAACCCCATACCATCAGAGATGCAGGCTTCTGAACTGAGCGCTGATAACAACTTGGGTTGTCCTTGTCCTCTTTATTCCGGATGACATGGCATCCCAGTTTTCCAAAAAAGAACTTCAAATTTTGATTCGTCTGACCACAGAACAGTTTTCCACATTGCCACAGTCCATTTTAAATGAGCCTTGGCCTAGAGAAAACGCCTGAACTTCTGGATCATGTTTAGATATGGCTTCTTTTTTGACCTTCAAAACTTCAAACTCTTTGCAATTTTTCTCTGAGAAACTCCTTTCTGATATTGCTCCACTATTTTTGGCTGCAGCATTGGGGGAATTGGTGATCCTCTGCCCATCTTGACTTCTGAGAGACACTGCCACTCTGAGAAGCTCTTTTTATACCCAATCATGTTGCCAATTGACCTAATAAGTTGCAAATTGGTCCTCCAGCTGTTCCTTATATGTACATTTAACTTTTCCGGCCTCTTATTGTTACCTGTCCCAACTTTTTTGGAATGTGTAGCTCTCATGAAATCCAAAATGAGCCAATATATGGCATGACATTTCAAAATGTCTCACTTTCAACATTTGATATGTTATCTATATTCTATTGTGAATAAAATATAAGTTTATGAGATTTATAAATTATTGCATTCCTTTTTTATTCACAATTTGTACAGTGTCCCAATTTTTTTGGAATCGGGTTTGTACTTTCCGCCAGACCCCCTTCCTTATTCAATGTACGAAGAAAGTGTAAAACTCTTGCCGTTCACAAATTTGCAAATAAGCTTATGCTATGTCCTACGTATTCAACTTACGGAAAAAGTGTAACTGACATGGCATGAAGGTGACTAATGTTTTAAATTAGATATTGACAAACACCAGCTCTCTGCATATTCTGCAATTGTTTCAGAGCAGCCCACACTGTTTCTCATCGCACTGTGTGAAATACAGACTGAACGACGGTTCAAACCCAACCGCATCTGTAACATAAACTACATCTCTCAGTTGGATAAAGAAAACCAGATTTGCTAAAGTTTTGATGGATGATGATGGTAATGAAGGTAAAGATGATTACAGTGACATACAGGAGTCGTGGCTCACTGATATTTCTGCATCTTTGCTTTCTTTCTCTTCTCCGACTTATCTTATTGTTAGCTTATTGTTGCATCGGGCGAGCTGTTTTTTCAAGAGCTATTTCTAGAAAGTTCCCTCAGTGCTGAACATAGATTGCAATATTGCACTTGACTATAACGTTCTTGTCCTTTTCTGTGAAAATAATGGGAGTAGCTATGTCCATCTCACAAATGTAGAATCCGTCTCTGCCGTTCATCTCAACCAATGAATTCCAGCGGCAGGAAATAGACGTACTATTTTACCTGCTGATTTTTTATTTATTTATTTATTTTTTTATACTGCATTACAGCAAAAAGTAAAATATTACTGTAATATTAGCTATAATTACTTTTGTAATGTGTTACTCCCAACACTTCTGACCACATTGGTTAAACAGACTAATCACGTGATAACATCTCACCCCCTATAAAAATTATCTGTGGACATTTGCATTAATAAATATTATATTTTCCTGTTTAATATTCTGTACAGGTTTCGTTTTTGACTGCCGCTGTTGTGTAGGTTACTATGTGAGGACTTTTATTTTGCCGTGTTTCCACAAGCTCATGGCACAGCAAATGCTCGACATACAGTTTATGTAGCATCTGAGTCAATCCTCCTTCTAAACCCTGTCGAAAGCATTGGCTTTTTACTCGTTTCTGCCCATGTTAAACTGCACTGCATGTTGAATCATTAAAGGAGTAAGACACTCAAACCCTGGCTCTTTTACAGTTTGGCTTGTGTTTATCTATATTCAAGCTCTGATAGAGAACAGCACACTATCACGTGGGAATAAGGTCTCTAGCGTTCCTCTAACCAGACAGACTCCAGACAAAACCTTTGAACATGACCAATTTCAGAGAGAATCCCCCAGCAAAAGAGTACAACAGTTTTTATAGAATAGGAGCATGGCAAAGATGACATGATTCACTGAATCATTTTTCTACAATATGATTGGTTCTTCATATTTATAATTCAGCAGACCCTTCTGTAAAAGCAAATCTGAATTCCTTGATAACTTCAGCTTGTAACTCAAAAGTCATGAGTTTATATATTTAGACAGCAGTCTCGTTTCATTTCCCCTTTAGACACACTTTCTCCCAAGTGTTGGAGACATTTTGTTTTCTCCACCACAAAAAAGAAGAAAAGAATCCAAAGCATTGAGTTGAGTTTCACCGAGAAACACAGAGATGAGAACAGCGTAGACAGATGTTTTTCAAAGTGCTCTCTTACTTTGACAGGGTTTATTTCCAACTTCCCACTCAGTATTGAGAGAAACCTGCCTCGAATGATCACGGAGCAGGAGAAAACAGAGATGCTCTGACTATGAAGAAAACCTGCTTCTCGCTCCAGATGCAGAAGTGAAACCACATGTATTAGAAAACCAAAGTGAAAATCACAAACTGTGCATTTACTGTATATTTCTGAGCAGAATTTGAAAGTTCTCTGATTGTTTCACAGTAAATCAGTGTGTCTGTTCATGCTCTAAAATTAGTGCCTTAAGCATGATCATCTTCCTCATTTCTTCTCATTTTATTTATTTCAGTCCACCCTCCACAACGTCTCTGTTTCTGCCGTCTCTGCTCTATAACACAAGACCAGCTTCACAACATGCTTGCTCTGGGTCTGCTCACCTGTATTTTACTTAATGATAATTTCATGTTTTGTTCAATTATTGTGCCACCAAGAGGCACAATCCCACCACTTTTTTATGTGTACTCAGAGTGAGCCCATACATGTGAACATGTACATTTAAACACACAATACACCATTGCATTATCCCTGGATAACTTTTGAATCACTATAATGAATATAGTGTATGAATGATGAATAATGAATTTATGAATTCACTATGTTCATGATGTTTAAATTATATGCACTTAGGCGCCTATTGAAAACAAAACAGACATTTGAAACATTTTACTCTCCACCTGCTGTTCCAACTCATTCCGGCCTGAGGGCTTGAGCAGCCACGGAAAAACACAAGATATTCTTCATTCATTTTAACCAATAAAAAAGTGACTGTAAAGATCAGTTTCTATGGTTATTTTAATGACAAATAACGTAAGCGTGCATTCAGGTTGATGGGCATGCTCTTGCTCTCTCGCTCTGGTTGACGTGTGTGTCCATGCGCCCTTCCAGGAGAGGTGCCCATACAAGGAATTCTGCGCCTGTTGATGTCAATCAGGCCGATGCTCAAAAAAAAAAAAATCTGAAACCTGTGACGATTTGGAAGAGAATTTTTGGCACAGAAATACTCTGTCATACGTCCAACCCATGTTTTGAAACTTTGGCCATGTTTAGCATGAGAATCCAACTCTTACACTCAACAGTGTAAATAAGTCAGAATACATGAAATAGCATTATACCCCCTTTAAATAAATTCATTTCTGCTTTATAATGAATGCCACTGTAGCCTAATTTGCATTTTAATATATAGCTACTTATTTTTCATTCTTGTTCTGTTATGAATAAAATAAACTTAAAGGATTTTCTTTTAGTTTTGATGATTATAACTGACAACTAAGGAAAATCCCAAATTCAGTATCTCAGAAAATTAGAATATTGTGAAAAGGTTCAATATTGAAGACACCTGGTGACACACTAATCAGCTAATTAACTCAAAACACCTGCAAAGGCTTTTAAATGGTCTCTCAGTCTAGTTCTGTAGGCTACACAATCATGGGGAAGACTGCTGACTTGACAGTTGTCCAAAAGACGACCATTGACACCTTGCACAAGGAGGGCAAGACACAAAAGGTCATTGCAAAAGAGGCTGGCTGTTCACAGAGCTCTGTGTCCAAGCACATTAATAGAGAGCCGAAGGGAAGGAAAAGATGTGGTAGAAAAAATTGTACAAGCAATAGGGATAACCACACCTGGAGAGGATTGTGAAACAAAACCCATTCAAAAATGTGGGGGAGATTCACAAAGAGTGGACTGCAGCTGGAGTCAGTGCTTCAAGAACCACTACGCACAGACGTATGCAAGACATGGGTTTCAGCTGTCGCATTCCTTGTGTCAAGCCACTCTTGAACAACAGACAGCGTCAGAAGCGTCTCGACCGGGCTAAAGACAAAAAGGACTGGACTGCTGCTGAGTGGTCCAAAGTTATGTTCTCTGATGAAAGTAAATTTTGCATTTCCTTTGGAAATCAGGGTCCCAGAGTCTGGAGGAAGAGAGGAGAGGCACACAATCCACGTTGCTTGAGGTCCAGTGTAAAGTTTCCACAGTCAGTGATGGTTTGGGGTGCCATGTCATCTGCTGGTGTTGGTCCACTGTGTTTTCTGAGGTCCAAGGTCAATGCAGCCATATACCAGGAAGTTTTAGAGCACTTCATGCTTCCTGCTGCTGACCAACTTTATGGAGATGCAGATTTCATTTTCCAACAGGACTTGGCACCTGCACACAGTGCCAAAGCTACCAGTACCTGGTTTAAGGACCATGGTATCCCTGTTCTTAATTGACCAGCAAACTCGCCTGACCTTAACCCCATAGAAAATCTGTGAGAGGAAGATGAGAGACACCAGACTAAATCAACTTTTTGATGATATTCTAATTATATGACCAGCACCTGTATATAGCCCTGTGTTTGTTCCTTTCTTTGTCAGATCTTGTCATTGGCACAGTGGTTGTTCTGTGCATCAGTGTGAGTTTTTTATTTTTATTTTTTTAACCAGATTATTTTTTTTACTTTTTTTTTCTCCACAGGCAGATGGCAGGCAGCGCCACATACTTCATGCTGTCAGTATGACAGGAAACCCCCCTCCCATCTCAGAGAGATACTCAGAGGAACTTCGGGAATTAATCAGTCAAATGCTCAGTTGTGACCCTAAAGACAGACCTTCAGCTGAAGAGATTCTAGCTAAACCGTTCCTGACAGATGCAGTAGACAGAAACAGCAGAACTCCAGAGGCACTGCTACAGAGATTTAAGAAGTCTATCACCGCCTTTGATGAGGCCTACAACAAGCACTATAAAGACATTGAGGTTTTAGTTAGTGAGTGGGGAAGAATAACAGATTCGATGGAGTCTGCACATTACAGCGCCACAGCGGGGAGTCTGTCAGGTTCGGTGATCGGAGCAGCTGGAGGAATCACTGCATTAGTGGGTTTAATTTTGGCACCGTTCACTCTTGGGACATCTCTGATTGTTACTGGTGTTGGTGTTGGAGTAGGAGTTGCAGGTGGAGTAACAGGTGCTGCATCCACCATTACTAACACTGTACAGCAAAAATCATTCAGAGAGAGTCTTGAACAAATTCAGCAGAAGTATAAATCTGTAAGCGAACCAATTCTCACACCACTGAATACACTGAGAAAGGTACTGAGAAAAATCACAAAGTTCAGTGCTTTTTTCGGCAGCTCAGCTTTTGACAATGTGCAAATATCATGCAGTTTAGACAGAAGGGATGTTTTGTGTGCCACACAACTCATGAATTTGGGTCTGTTGGCAAATGTTAGCAGAATTGCTACTCAGACTGCAAGAGTAGGGCGAGTTGTAGCAGAAGCAGTCTCAGGAGTGTTAAGTGGACTGTTAGTCTTACTTGATGTCGCCTTCATAGTGATGGATTCTGTAGACATTCACCAGATGAGACAGGGAAAAGTAGATGATCCAGAAAAGGTCCAATCCAGTGTGCTTAAATCCATTGCAGAGATGAGGAGAACACATAATGAGCTTTGCAATGTCCAGAAGGAAATACAAACAACAAGAGAGGAACTAAAAGACTATATAGAATGGGCCAGGGGTGACAGAGAAATAGACAATGATTTAAATAGATTAAACATATAGATATGTTGACAATCAGGGTCACCGTGATTTTGTCAAGTAAGACATGTTCCTGAATCAACATTTTTGTTAATCCTGGAACAACATTCCAAACAACCAATCAGATTTGAGGGACAAGTTTACCCTTTTTGTCAATGTTATTCACCTATCTTTCCGCTCTGATTTTTGGGAAAAGTTATGGGTAGAGTTGGGTTTAGGGGTAGGAATAGGGTTAAGACTAAATTTTCAGACTGGAATGTTGTTCCAGGATCAACAAAATATGTTGATGAACATGTCTTACTTGACAAAATCACAATGACCTTCCAGTCAAAGAATCAGACAACATTATACATGAGCATGAGTGAAGGGAAAAGTTTTTTTTTTGTAGAAATCAATCTAAATATTTAATATGTTGCTCCAGAACAACCATAATGACTGTTTATAAGGCGCCTGTATTTATGTACTGATTGTTTTAGTACAATTATGAAATTATGAAATCATTTTAATTTTAAAGTTTAGTTAATTTCATCTATACAGCAGCTCTGGAGAAAGGTGATGTCACTGTCCAGCTCAGTTCAATTCTCATTCAATAGTGTCAATGCAGGCGGATCAGTAATATTGTTGAATATCAAGTGACCCCAAACTTCATCAGGTGACAGAATGGACAAAAAAAAGAAAAGAAAACAACACTATAAATCAGACACTGTATATACATTATACTCAAGTGTTTTCTATTAAATAGAGGTGTAGGTTTGATTATGAATTATAGCATTTATGGATTACTGTTGATTTACATGTACTTATTGGGGTGTGTTTTAAAATTGTTTTAGTGATATGTGTGTAAATGAATTAAAGTCAAACCTGTATCTAAACAATTGAAAGACAAAAACAATACAATTATTCTGATATATATGAGAATATTCTTATAAGAAAGTGTGCTTAAGTTTAAAGAAAAACAATGCAATATGACACAGTATATAATAGTCTATAAAGTATATATTATACAATAAGCACATTTAAAGTATATTAACAAATATTGGACAGCACTCTTAAGTTAAAACTGAATCCTTTATTTTACATGTGCTTTAGAATGTCAATATATCAAAATAAATGTACTTCTTTAAAGCACTACTACATTATTTAAAATGCACATTTAAGTTAAACTAACATATCATTACAAAGTGCATTTTTAAAAAGGCCACTTAAGAAACAGTAATGAAAGTGTATTTCATTTAAGTGACCTTTAATTTTAGTAATATTATCTGCAAGTAAACCTTTTAAAAAACATGTTATCTACATGTTTGTACATATACTTTATCATATATGTCTCCAGCAAACAATGAAATAAAGTCAGTCTGGTTAGTAATAAGTGAAGATGTAATGCTGTTTGTGGAGTTGTTCAATCCTCCTCTGGTGAGATCTTGAGAGATTTAATGTCTTTTATCTTCAGATGATTTCATCTAATGCTGTGGCTGAAGAAAGTTATAGTTTCTGTTTCTCTTTTTTTCTGTTCTTGTTTCTCATTTCTTCAGTGATTCTGCTTGTTAACAGCAGGTGTTCATAACTAATGCTCAATCATCACTTATTAATCACTTAATTTCTGTATCTTATTAACTGCAACTCTGCTTCAGGTGATGTTATTTAACAATCTGTAGTGGGGACTCAAACACAGACCAGTAATTTTAACACTGGGAGTGGCTCTTTAATGGTCTTGGAGGGTCTGTTCTTGACCACACCTCTGGTCTTGATTGGTCATGATCTTGGATGTCCATGTCTGCAGATTCAGCGTTGCTTGTCGGTTGAGTCTTGTAAGGTGGTTTGCAAAATTTTAATCAAATCAAAAATATTTTACAAGCCATAAGTAATTTGTAGAGACTTCCGTTGCACTAACTCCTGTCATTTTATGGAATCAAGTTTGAATAAATTGTGGAGCATATAATTTTCACAGATGAGTAAAATTAATGAAAGTCTGGAATGATTCACAACATACAAACATTTACTCTCATCTGATGTCTGATATGCTGAAAACTGATGATAATGCTTCGTTGTGTTTGCTCCTCACACAGAAAGGCAGGGCTAAAGCTCCAAGCACATTCTTCTAATTGGCTTCTGATTGGTTAATTCATCATATCGATAGAAAGACATCAGCAAGATGTACTGAGACTAAACAGAAAACTTAATGTCACTATTTTCCATAGTAGTGTCACTTAACCCTCATGCACTGTTCAATGCCTGGTTACAGCCTGTATGGTCCGGGTCAAATTGATCATAAAAAAAAAATAAAAAAAATAAAAAAATAAATAAAACTATGAAACAAACAAACAAAAAAAAAAAAACATTCAGTCAAATACTTTTTAACTTTTAATATCAATACATTTAAAACAATATAAATAATACATTTCTGAATTTATGATGTATAAAAATGGTTTTATTTATTTTTAAGACCCTCCCCGCATCCGTGGGACATTTGCCATTATACATTTATAACAACAACATCTTAATCTAAACCTAAAGCAATCTTGACAAACTATCATTTGAAAACTTCAGACTCTAGTTTTCATATTTGGTGACTGATTTTCAAAATAAATGACAGAGCAATAGAGAAATAGCTATAGATTCTTTATTTGTGATGTGGCGCCAAACTATTCTTTCTGAATGTTTTTGTGTTTTAGGGATTGAATTCAAATCAAATATTAACATTACTGCCAGCTACTACTAGTTCATAAATATGTTGAAAATTATGGAAATATATGGTTCAGATCACTATAAACCATATATGGAAATCAAAGAGTGCTTATATGGTCACAGGTGGAGTCTGGATGTCATCTAGTGGAAAAGTTTGGTACTGCGCACAAAAAAAAAACTTACTTAAAGTTCTATTTTTGAGATATCAACCTACAATTTTCAGATATTTAGCTCTGATTTTCTTGAAGTTTTTGAGTTGAATGTGTTTTGTAAAATGTATATTTTATATAAAATATATATTTAATATTTACAATTTTAATCAATTTAAACTTTTATAAATTTTTTATTTTACTTTTACCATTTTTTATTTATTTTTTTTTTTTACTTCTGCAATAATCTGTGACGTTTTGCCTTTAAAAAAATATACCAAACTTATTTTTGTTTTTGCTCAAAAATACTCAAAAAGTGGGACAGACAAACAGGTAAAACAACTTTTTTATGTTCACAAACTTTGAGTAATATAGAGTTCACTTCAGTACTAGAGTTGAGGAGTTCTGACACAACATGAGAGTGTTTTATATTTTGGGTCTGTACAGATGCTTTTGAATGGTTTTCTATATGGCTTAAAATTGAACCCACGAACAGTAAGAACGTATGAAATTTCTGTGCGCATCTCAAAACACATCAGCGTGTTGAAACTTTGTATGCATGTTCATGACCCTAAATGAAAAAAAAAAAAAAAAAAAAAAAAAAAAAAAAAAATCATGGGTTTAATTTTATTTCAGACATACTGAAAAAAGAAATAATGCCAAAACTGCCAGCATTGGGCCACAATTACACCAACAAAAACGGCACACTTAACCAGTTGATGTTTGAGTGTCCAGCAGATGGCGCCAAATCTCCATTCAAACTGATGACGAGATTTCAGTCATAAAGGCACATCCAGAATATCAGGCGTCTCCTCTATATGATCACGTGATGCTGTGCGGATGACGTCACCGCAGCTGAGAGGAACCGAAAGTGAAAGTGAACAAACTTGAACAGCAGCTCGACTCCTTTGAGATTATATTCCACACAGCGCGGTGTTTTTATGAATCATTTCGTGAAAATACTGAGACAGTTTTCGTTTATCTGTTTTCTAGAAACCGTCTTTATGAGCTTTATGTGTTCAGATTATACAGTGAAGATGGCGTCCGGAGATGCACCTTCTGAAACTCAGTTTACACGCTTTAAATAATAAAACACAAATGTATTTGTTTGAGTTTGTATTAATCCATCCAATCCAGCTTCACACTGAATTCATGTAGGCTACTGATGATTTTTAGTGACATTTTAAGTTCATGTCTGCTGTCGCTTTTCTCTGAACCCGGGGAATCACAATACTCTTTGTTTTGATTGTTATTTCACAATCATACTCCATATTATCTTTCTCTTTCAGCGATCAGATCCAGTCTAGATCAGGGGTGGCTAACCCTGGTCCTGGAGAGACTCAGTCCTGCAGAGTTTAGCTCCAACCCTGATAAAAACCTGCCTATGGCTTGCTAGCAACCTTTAAACCTTGATTATCTTGTTCAGGTGTGTTTGATTAGGGTTGGAGCTGCAGGACTGTGGCTCTCCAGGACCAGTGTTAGTCACTCCTGATCTAGATGATCCAATGATCCGGATTCTTCTGATGGACAAAAACACTCATCAGGAAACACTTTTATAATGTCAAAAAATATTTTTTTTTTTAACTTTTAAACCTTTTTTTTAACTTTTTTTTTATTTTTTTACCTTTGTATTCATCAAAGAATCTTGGAAATACAGTTTCAGGGTTTACACAAAAATATTAAGATAGTATTAAAAAAAAAAAAAAAAAAAAAAAAAAAAGCGGAAAAGCGGAAGCGGCGCCTGCGGCTGTGTCATAATAAAAGTCCCGCTGCTCGTGAGGCGTGTGTTGATCAATCGCTCCAGCTCCTCGTTCAGCTCGCGCAACACTCGGTCCTGCTCTGCTTCATACAACAGTAACGTTAATAATCGCATCCACGAACATGAGTTCTTCCAGACTCCAATCCTTATTCTTTTGCACCGTCCATTGAGATGGAGACCACATGTCCCAAGTTTCCGCTCTAAAACTTGGCGTCATCAAACTACGCCTTTGTTTTGAATAGGCTTCTAGCGACCTCTAGCGGAAAAAATATCACAAATTGTACCTTTAAGTGTCATTCGCTCAATTATGTCATTTTTAATGCAAAGATGACATTGTTTGAGATGTCTTTGTTACGACAACTTGACATAAACCAACACATCATAACCTGTCAGTGTCTTTGTCACGACAACTTGACATTAGCAAAAACATCATAACCTGTCATAAACATGACATAGCAGATTAATTATCAAACTTAAAAAACTACTTAGCTTTATGGGTTAACATTACATTACATTATTTTGGTTACACTTCAGTATAGGGAACACATATATAAACGATTAACTATGACTTTTCCATCAATAAACTCTTAATTTACTGCTTATTATAGTTATTGTTAGGTTTAGATATTGGGTAGGATTAAGAATGTAGAATAAGATCATGCAGAATAAGGCATTAATATGTGCTTTATAAGTACTAATAAATAGCCAATATTTTAGCCATATGAATGCTAATAGTAATAAGCAACTAGTTAAAAGACCCTAAAATAAAGTGTTACCATTATTTTATAACAGTGTCATCTTTTTTAAGAAATTTGAAATTGTCTATTATCTGACCTTCTGTTGGAGGAAACTTAAAAAAACAAAAAACAAAAACAAAAAAAAAAACAAAAAAACATGAAATGAAAAATAGTCATGACGCTGTTATAAAATTATTTGTCAGAGTATTGTCACTTAATGACATTTTAATGACAAGTTCAATTTGTACCACTGTACTTGAGCTCAAGATACATATTTATGACACTATTATAATGGCCTCATGACAGCCAATGTCAAAACCAACCACATGACAGTTTAATGTAATGTTAACCCATAAAGCTAAATGATGTCAAGTTGTCATGACAAAGACACTGACAGGTTATGATGTATTGGTTTATGTCAAGTTGTCATAACTCGGACATCTCAAACAATGTCATCTTTGCATTAAAAATGACATAATTGAGCGAATGACATTTAATGACAGTTGTCATAAACATTCATACAACCTCCTTCATATTCATGACATGTGTCATGTCATGATTATGAAGGTGTCATGTCAGTCTTATGCACACCCCTTCAAGTAAAGTGTTACCTTACATTTTCTGCAAGCAGGACCCAATGCAGAGCTCCAGACCCTAAATCAGTTAAGCTGGTTATCAGACATATAAACATAGAAATAAATGATATTGTAATAATAGTAATATTGGTCAATCTCTACTATTTATGAAAACATGCTGAATCTCAGAGTGCAGAAGCAGGAACTTCATTAGTGTATGCTCTTATAATCTCAATAAGAGAGCTTTTCATAAATCATACATTTTTAAAAAGATAAAGAATAAATGACCATATAAATATCATGTACAGCACAACTGTCCACTTCATCAAAGAAACCCTGAGAGTTTCTGTTCAAACGATCTTTAGGAAGAGAGATAGAGGGAGAAGGTGAAAGGAATGATGGAGAATGTGAGAGAAAGGGAAAATAAGAGGAGGTTGGGCACACTTCTGAAGTTGGAGTTAGACATAGGCTTTTCAGTGTTGAATTCAACAAATCCAGGTGTGTTGCTGCTCATGTAAGACTTGATCCAGTCCTGGTACTGAGAGACTCTGGTGTACACACCGGGATATTCGGGTTGAGCACATCCTTCACCCTTTCCAAAACTCACAATGCCGGACTGAATCCACAGGGAGTCTTTCTTACTGACCATTGGACCTCCAGAGTCTCCCTGTATTCACAAACATTCAGCATTTATATCTCTGACATTATACAGTGAACAGCTGTTACAGATATAACGGTAAAAGTATGCCGGCCGTGTGTCCACCAAAGTACTTTCCTCCTCTGAGGCCAGCAAACCTTTCTCAATAGTTTGCAGTGAGAGTGCTGAGTGTGTTTCGAACAATGTTCAACTTTGGGTAAAACCAAGAGAGTAATGGAGTAATTGTTCACGGTGTTGATATACATATTTGTGTGGCTTTCTCCTTCCAGCAGTGTCCTTCAAGAGCGGAAATACGCAGTTTATAATTCATCTCGGACCTCGTTTATAAAATGTTGAGCAGAAACCATCATAAATTTGATCTTATGATCATTTCTCAGATGTGATTCATATAATGAAGGTACACACAGAAAACAAGCGTATGCCTTTCTGTAGATGTGAAATCTATAAATCACAAATGATCTTGAACTCAGTCATCAAAAATCAGTCAGAGTAAACACAGGGCTTAATTAAGCAACTAGGCTGGCAGTGTAAAGTTTGCAGGTGACCAAAACTGGTGCGTAGTGTCTTGTAAATTGCTTTGGATTAAAAGGTGTTAAAATTAATGACTGATGTGTTACCTTACATGATCCTTTTCCTCCCTCATTTAACAATCCAGCACAAATCATATTGCCTGTGATGCGCCCTCTATAAGCTTTATCACAGTCACTGTTGTTCACAACTGGTATCATCACCTCCTGCAGTGTATCAGTAACCTTGGTATCTGTGACACAGATCAGAAGACACATTTTATGGCTTTTAAAACCATTTCTAGGTAAATTATTGAGTTTTACAGTATTGTTTGTATTCATTTTGTATTCATGTTCACTCACCATTGTATTGTAGCCTGCCCCATCCAGTGACCCAGCTCTCTGTACCTGCAGAAAATACACTACCAGCCGCCGCCAGACAGACCGGCTTAATGTAATCAGAGAAGGTCACAGAAGAGTTGAGCTGAACCAGTGCTATGTCGTTGTTGAAAGTAGAACTGTCATAGTTAGGATGGGTGATGATTCGACTCGCTGTCCTGATTATCTCATGAGGGTTTGAGCCGGATTGTTTCAGACGCCCAAAGTACATCACAGTGTAAGGATCACTGACATTACTAGACTCCCTGGTTGTGAATAGAGAAAGTCTGCATTAATTCCACTATTATCAATCTACAGTTGTATCTTTAGTTTTATTTAAGCTTTCAACATACTTGAAGCAGTGAGCTGCAGATAAAACCCAGTCTTTATTGATCAGAGTCCCGCCACACAAATATTTATGGGCATGAATCCTGACTTGCCACGGCCAGGCTCCTGCCGTCGCATCCTCCCCTCCAACAATCCTGACACTGAGAGGGGCTCGACCACACACTGATGAGAGAAAGACAATGAGGAAATTCCCAATTAAAATGAAAAAGATTGTGGAACAAATGTCTTATGGTCGTTAAGAGTATGATAACTTACCATCTAACTGGCAGAGAGAACCTGGGAAACAGAGACCAAACAATTAGATGAACACGTATGAAACTGATAAACTGGTTTGTAGCCTGCAATCAAGTATACTTCAGCTGTCTGTGTTCTGCGATGGTTAGTTCACTGTCCTCGTCATGTGATTTTCATCATCAGGAGTGTTTTCTAATGTCTGCACACACCGTCCATGTGCAGCTCAGTTTTTGGGTGCATCTCAATCAACTTCCTATAGCTTCGATCTTGTGAATCAGTACAAATCCGGCACTGGTAAAGGCACCTGATTTATTACACATTAGGACCACTTACCTTTATAAATGACTTTGATTACTCATATAGTTTTAAACTTCCATCAAAGCCACTGGAAGTGTTTGAGCGGCAATATTGCTATTCCCTACCAACAGAGGGCATCATTTGCCGCTTTTCCACTGCTTGGTACGACTCGCCACGGCACGGCATGGCTCTGCTCGGCTCAGCTCACTTTACTTTCTTATTGCTTTTCCTCTGTGGTTTAGTACAGCTTCAAAGTGGGAGGGATTATAGACTGATCATTATAGTTGCACCGCCTCTACTGCCGTGGATTCGCTCCTCGTCTACTGACCACGATACAGCCATTTCTTTTTTCAAGTTGTGTGCGACAGTAGTTCAAATCAAGTCGCTTTGTGAACAAATGATACTGCGGTGGCTGTTACTATTTAAATCGAATGGGTTTGGTGTCTCGTGTTTCAAATCCAGTGACGCTGGTAGTGACGATTCTCTCTGACCAATCAGTGATCTGCAGTATTTACACGTATCGGTATGGCACACTTGGATCTTGGACCAGGGGAGACCGGGGGCAATTGAAACTAATTTTGGTCATGTCCTCATTACTCAAAAACCTTTTGAAATATTTGGATACGTTTTTTTTATGTCAGTAACTTGTATCTGTGTTCTACTTGTTAACAGACACCAATGTTTTTACAAGCAATGTTAGAGTATTGATTGAAACATTGGAAGTCCAATGTTACATCTGCACCACATGCAGCAATTGTAACAAAACATATAATACCTTTATGTAAATACCAATGACCACAATAAACTCCAGAGAATATGGATATAGTTAAAACTATTCAATATCCACTACATCCATATTATTCAGAACAATTCCCTTGCTGTTTCCTTGGTCTGAACCTAGACATGCTGTTCAGAGCCTACTCAGAAAAATGGATCCCCAGATTGAGAGGCAAAAACACTTTTTTTTAAATTATTTGAAAAATAAATAATCTATTTTGATGTCCTCACTAAGCTGGACACTGTTTCGATGGTGTCTGGGTTAATTTTAATGAAGTGTTATAACTTCATCAAAACAATACAGATTTAGTTTTATAGACATTAATGGTTAAGACAGGAAGAAGAAAATACTGTAGATGAAAAAAAAAAAAAATTATACCTCAAAAATGAGTCTTTTTAGAAACACTTTACCAAGTATGATTCAGAAGCTTGACCTTTGACATACAGAGAGGGATCTCCACAGAGCACAAGAGTTTCATGGTTCTCTCTCGTTTCTGATTGGTGTAATTTGAGATGTTACAATTGCAGTTCTTATTGTTTTTTAGTAGGGATGCACCGATCGGTATCGGGCCCGATACCAAGCTCATGTACTTGTACTCATACTCGTAAAAATATGGCTTAAGTGGACATAAACATGGATTCGGTCTTAAAGGGACCGTAGCCTATATTTTTCTATGTTAAATAAATTTATACGTGGTAAATAAACCCACTGTATCTGAAAAAACAAGTTAATTTAATTTGTATCTCTATAGTATGTGTTGTATTGTTTGTAATTTGTTTGTGAATTTCTTTTTATATAACAACAATATATATTGGTAATTATGCCCTTTAAAGGTTATTGGTGAATTTTTTTGTTCTTTAAGTTTGTGACAAGCACATAAAAATGATTACTTTTTTCATTAGAGTAATAATAAAGCAGCTGTCCATTCATTAGTCTCACTGTGTTATGCTTGGAAAACTGCAACATCACCAAAAAAAAAAATAAAAAAATAAATAAATAAATAAATAAAAAATAATAAATGTATAGGTATCGGCGAGCACTAGAAAAAAAGGATCGGTACTCGTACTCGGTCCTTACAAAATGGTATCGGTGCATCCCTATTTTTTAGATGTTATTTAGATGATTAAACTGTTCTTCACATTAAGAAAGAAGATGGTTATTTAAAAACTGTTCACTGAAAGGTTCTTTGGGGAACCAGTTCTTCTTAGGCATCGCTGTGCACTCCCCAAACTCCCATTTCTGATTTTACATGAAATATTTATTATTAAACCATTAACATTAATGGTATTTACAGTACTAAACTAGTAGTAAAATAGACAGTTACTCATACTTTATTATTATCACGGTTTTCCATATTTGAGAAGAATTTAGCTTCATTTACTCAACCAACCAATTTATGTATTTGTTACTGAATAAGTCCATATGCAACTCATCCAATAAAAAATGATATAAATAAATACATAAATAAATTCATACTAAAAGCACAACATGCTGTATATTTATCCTCAAAACAAGTTTAATTAATTTAAGCACAAGGCTTTAGATCAAAAAGTATTTTGAGATTATGAGAAACACAAATTCAGTAAAGTTGGTAATGTTTGTGTTTGTAGTCGATTATTGTTACAAATGTCCCCAACAACTGCAATTCAACTAAGCCATTTAAACATTAAACATTTAGCTAATTTAACAGATTTGTAAGTAAGATCTTACCTGCTATGCTGAGAAGTATAACTCCAACAACACTGAAAGCTGTGCTAAACTTCATTCTTATGTTCTGGACTGGTTCAGACTGCTGTTTCTGCAGCTGTCAGGATAGAGAGATGTAAAAGCAGGTCTCGTTCATCAAGTCTTCTCTGCTCCTGCCACCACGAGTCTCATCTTTTTGGAGATGCCTTTTGTTCGGTCAGTATTTACAGTACACACCCTGGACACCTTTAGTGGAAATGTACAGGTTTATTATTAACTGCCTTTCAGTTCAAGGTCGCTTCACTACACATTAAAGATAAAGTTCACTGAAAAAATAACATTGTCCCATGATTTACTCACCCTCAAGGCCTTCTTTCAGACGAACACAATCAGAGTTATATTAAAATACATCCTGCACTGTTAATTATTTCCTTGTTAAATAACAGGAGATTACTGGCAGCAGGGTTACCATTATTTTCCTGTTATCTTAAAAGTTAATCCCTGTTATTTTTTTTATTTTTTTTTTTACAGTGCACTCCCTGTAATGTTCTTCAACAGGAATTTACTGTGAATCACAGAAAAAACAGGAAACAACTGGCAGCAGTGTTACCATTATTTTCCTGTTAAATCACCATTTATTTTGTTTCCATTAAATACACCGTTTTTTTTACATTTTACAGCTGCGCTGTGATTTCACAGTAAAATACTGGCAGCTGTGGTTCCAGCCATTTACTGTAATTTTATGGTTTCAACACTGTTTTACATTGTACTTGCAGCAATGGTTACAGCTATAATTCTACAATATAGAAAAATTAAAACAATACATAATTAACAAATCTCTAGTATATGTAGTATACAGTATACTGCAAACAGACATGTCAAACTACTTTTCACTAGATGGAGAGAAAATAAATAAAGAAGAAATAGATTGTGGTGCATCATTTGCTATTTATTAAAACAGGCAAAAAAAGGCATTGACAAATTGGCTGAAACTGACCCAAACTGATTATCAGCATAAATACACAATAAGTTAAAGGGTTAGTTCACCACAAAATTAAAATTCTGCGATTAATTACTCACCCTCATGTTGTTCCAAACCCGTAAGGTGTGTAGGGTGAGGGTGTGTAATTAATGACAGAAATTTTATTTTGGGGTGAACTAACCCTTTAAGAAAATTCAAAATAGCACTTGCTTTAACCAACACAAATATTTTTGAATTTGTTCAAAAATTAAATTATAATTTTTTCATTTACCCTGATGCTATCCCACAACTGTCTTTCTTCA
Organism: Chanodichthys erythropterus; assembly: GCF_024489055.1. Classification (NCBI taxonomy): domain Eukaryota; kingdom Metazoa; phylum Chordata; class Actinopteri; order Cypriniformes; family Xenocyprididae; genus Chanodichthys; species Chanodichthys erythropterus. The sequence continues at coordinate 3,800,966 of NC_090223.1, read as the reverse complement.
GCAGAACACAAACATTTTTAGAATCAGTATCAGAGCCCTGGTGAGAAGCACTAGTTTAAAGTTGAGAATGTTTTAGTTATTGATTTGTTTCCATTTTCTTGCATTGTATGCATCCTACAAAGCTTGAATTTCCTCTAGATTAAAAATATGCATTTGTGTTCTGATAAAGAAAGTCATATACTGGATGGAATCAGGGTAAGTAAATAATGAGAATATTTATTTTTGAAACCAAACTGCAAAAAAACAATGAAAAACAATGTCAAAGAGAAAAGTGCAAATTGTACAGTCCAATGAGAAAAACTGTAAATTAAAGGATTAGTTCACTTTCAAGTAAAATGTTCCTGATAATTTACTCACCCCCATGTCAATCAAGATGTTCATGTCTTTCTTTCTTCAGTCGAAAAGACATGAAGGCTTTTGATGAAAACATTCCAGGATTATTCTCCTTATAGTGGACTTCAATGGACTCCAGACGGTTGAAGGTCAAAATTACAGTTTCAGTGCAGCTTCAGAGGGCTTTAAACGATACCAGACGAGGAATAAGAGTCTTATCTAGAGAAACCATTGGTCATTTTCCAAAAAAAAAAAAAAAAAAACTATATATGCTTTATAAACACAAATGATCGCCTTTCAAGTGGTTCCACCCAAAGCGCACTTTTGCATCATACATCATCATACAGGTCAATCTGAATGATTTATCTAAACACAGCACATGTCTATTCATACAAAAGTCCGATGCACAAAAGTCCTGTCAAATACCTCAGATGATAAAGTAACAACAGATAATGTAACCTATCAAATCAGATTAGCAGGAGCGCTGAAATGACGTACACACATTATACCTTCACCCAGACCGCTGGACTCTGGCTTAAGTGGACATAAAGTGGACACTGGGTTACACAGTTTAGTACAGAAGCGAACAGAATTAAGAAAATTGTAAAAAATAATTGGGAAATTGTTATGAGTGATCGTCATCTCAGGAAAGTCATAAGTCTCCTTCCATTGTCTTTCAGAAAGCACCTACGATTAGAGATAAATTAGTGAGAAATCATCTTCCCTCTAAGAAATCTAGTTCTTGGTAATGCCCGAGTGCAGGAAATCACAGATGTGGCAATTGTAATCACTGTGACAATATGGTTAAGACTAACATGTTTGAAGATGTAACTTCAGGCTTTGATTTTAAAGTAAAATCATTTATTCATTGTAATACCTCATTTGTGGTGTATCGGTTGGAGTGTCCATTTGGTTGCTTTTATAGGGATGATTACTAGGAAATTAAAGATTAGATTAGCAGAACATAAGAATGCAATTCGAGTCTGTAACCCTTTATATCCTATGGCTCTTCATTATAAGGAATGGTAGCAGGAACATTGAAGATAATCGGCACAGAACATGTTTGTAGGTCAATAAGAGGAGGAGATAGAGTTAATAAGCTTCTACAAAGAGAGTCTTTCTGGATCTATACATTAAACTCTGGAATCGATTGGGGTTACAGTTAAAGCAATGTCCAAATATTCGTCAATTTAAAATTAGATATAAGGAAATGGTTTTGTCACACTACATGAATGAGGAAGGTGGTGTTTGACTATTATGAGTATTCATATGTATTATAAGATTTAATGGAATTAGTCATTCATTAATAAAAATGGTTATGTATTATTACTACAGTAAGGTCATAATTTATATTTAAGTAAATAATTAATTGATGGAAATTTATAATACATTATAAATAGCAAAGTAGATATGATATTGATGTATACATATATATTATACAATGAATTAATATGACTATATTATAATACTGGTCTCTGTAAGCATACTGTGATTTTAGTTGACTGTTTATCACGAATATATTGTAATGGATATGAATTTATTATAGTAGTCAGATTTGATATTAATATTAATATCATTTTAATAGGATAATGATATAACCCACAGTGTAGGCATAAGTGAGTAATGTGGGTATTGCATATGATCAACTTATTATCTATATAATGTCTCTAGGCTCGATATTTGATGCTGTTGTGATTATCATTGTTATTATTATTATATCAATATATAACATATATCAATATATAACATTGTATAACAATTAATTTGTGATCAGGAGCATTAACTGAATCAATTTAAGACAGTGGTGACAGTGTTGATGGTAATAAATATAGAGATAATTACAGGGAAAACCAATTATAAATATTTTAGTAATTAAATCTATTGCATATAACATAATTCTTAGATCAGGGCTGGAAAGTGGTGGCTCTGTTGCTCGGATAGCGCCCCCTCCTGGCAGCTGACTCACCAAAATCTTGTCTCTTTTAATGCACAGCATAGACATACAGGTGAAAGGTGGTCCTGTTGTTAGGGGGCTGCTTCTCTCTGACAGCAGGTTCACAAGAACACCTGGCCTTCATTAATGAACTATACACACAATGTAAGTGTTATTACCATCAACACCATTAAGCCATCATAATTATTTAATACAATTGTCATGCATAAATAATAAGATATAGTATATTAGACATAATTGAAAGTATTACTCACAATTCTTAACTAATATATTGATATATGATGATATATGATGGTAATATGAGTTATATAGTAATATTTATATTGACAAGTATCATAGCATAGAAAGAAACATCTACATGGTATATAGGTATAATGTATGACATAGGTCTGATATTGTATATAATTCTATTGTTCTTTATATTGTTCTCTATAGTGTTCTTTATAATGTACGACATAGGTCAGATATTGTATATTATTATATTGTTCTTTATAATGTACGACATAGGACAGATATTGTATATTATTATATTGTTCTTTATAATGTACGTAATGTTGTTAATAATGTAGTAATGTATAATGTTCTATATATTGTTCTTTATAAGGTACGATATAGGTCAGATATTGTATATAATTATATTGTTCTATATAGTGTACGTAATGTTGTTAATAATGTAGTAATGTATAATGTTCTATATATTGTTCTTTATAAGGTACAACATAGGTCAGATATTGTATATAATAATATATTTCTATATAATGTACGACATAGGTCTGATATTGTATATAATTATATTGTTCTATATAGTGTACGTAATGTTGTTAATAATGTAGTAATGTATAATGTTCTATAGATTGTTCTTTATAAGGTACAATATAGGTCAGATATTGTATATAAATATATTGTTCTTTATATTGGTAACCAGTCATTAGATGAATAGGGGGTGGGGTTAAATAAGTTTGTCGTCTTCCCACTCCTTTTCGAGCTATAATAATAATAATATATAAACCATGAACTTGTCTGAAATATATTTATAGATACATTTATTCTGAGCATTTCTTCTTTTTTTTTGTTTTTTGTTTTTTGTTTTTTTTCTTACCCAATGTGGGTATGATGTATAAAATTGTGCAATATATTATATTTTACTGTGAAAAATACCTGTATTTCTATGGCTCGAAATAAAGTAATCAATCAATCAAAGCAACTAAATTTCCAGGCTTAAATGGGGAATTAGACTTTGTACCTTTTTTTTTTGTAATATTTTCTCAATCTAACATATATATATATATAAAATAAAAAATATATGTTAGATTGAGAAAATATTACAAAAAAGGTACAAAGTCTAAGTCTAATATATATATATATATATATATATATATATATATATATATATATGTTTATTGATTTGTGATGTGACATTATTTAAATTGTGATATTTTTCCTCTTTTGAAATATAAATAACAATGTTTATTGATTTGTGACATGTGACATTAAAATTGTGATTATGACTTTTTTTTCCTCAGTTATTTAAGTTATGCTATGTATATTATTGATTATATTCACTGAATTGTGGAGTCTTTACTAATATATTGATTATACTGTGTTTGATATAATTTGATATGTAATCCTCAGTTTCCTCACTTCAGTTTGTCTTGTGTAGCTCAATCAGGTGAATGTCATTAGACTAATTAACTGCTGCTCAAAATGAACTCTTGAGAGAGGAAATGTCATTGCTCTCTATGAATGCCTCACGGAGCCATCGGATTTCAACTAAAATATCTTAATTTGTGTTCTGAAGATGAATGAAGGTTTTATGGACACATGGATCAGCACAGACGAGCTCTTCAGGGCAGGACTCAGCAGTTTACATCACTTACACCAAAAGAAACACAGCTTTCACATCCATGAGGGGAGGATTCTGGACAGAGAAAACTAAGGAGATTCATGTGCCATTCATGTGAGGGTGGAGCGTCCCTCATTGAATAGAGGAGGGGTTTGAGACATCATGTGACTCACGTATATAATGCTGTCTTAGAAACGATGCCACGGCGCTGTGTGGACGGGTCAGTGTCTCCACCGCGGGAGGAGAAGAGGCTCTACCATGAGCAGAGGAACACCATCTACTATGTGGTTAACCTAAGTCATGTGACTTCTATTTGTGTGCTGGTCATGTGACTGTAGCAGGTCCTTCACTTCCTGTGATTTTACAACTGAGGATGGTGTTTGGATGAACACGTCGTTTCAACTTGTTTTTATGTAGTCCAGTGACTTTTAATAAAGAGTTTGTTTGAGCACTAATAACTGAATGATTTTATTTCTATAATTTAACTGCATGAAGGAAATTTAAAAATAAAGAAATGAAACTAACAGCAAATGTTCTCATGTGCAAAAGTACATCCTTATAGACTGAGTTCAGATCAGATGTGTGTTGAGCCAGTGTGGTTTACAATATGAACTTTATCACACTGAAGAACAAGCTTCACAACCGCTGTCCTGTCAAAGCCTGATCTCTCTCATGTTAGTGGTTATAGTTATAGTTATGGTTATGGTTATAGTTATAGTTATGGTTATATTTATGGTTATGGTTATGGTTATAGTTATGGTTATAGTTATGGTTATGGTTATGGTTATGGTTATGGTTATAGTTATGGTTATAGTTATGGTTATAGTTATGGTTATGGTTATGGTTATAGTTATGGTTATAGTTATGGTTATGGTTATGGTTATAGTTATGGTTATAGTTATGGTTATAGTTATGGTTATGGTTATAGTTATGGTTATAGTTATGGTTATGGTTATGGTTATAGTTATGGTTATGGTTATGGTTATGGCACATCACCATCAGATGCTCTTGAGGGACATTCCTATTACAGTTTAAATGTGCTGTAAATTACATTTGAGCATTAATGAAAAAGACAAGCAACACTTCTCCATCATGCACTGGTACAGTGTCACTATATATACATATATCAAGTCTAGCAGGATTTCACACTTTAGTCGGTCAGACTAGAGGAAGTTCAGACACACAGGAGGAGCTGACAGTGTTTAGAGGAAGAACTGTAACTATATAACTATATAAAGAAGAGAAAGACTGACAGAAACAGAAAATGGCTGATCAGTGTGATCTGTGTCTGCTGGGACTGATCATTCTCTCTTCACTTCTCACAGGTAAAGAAATCTGGATTTTCTCTAAAGACATTTAGTGGAATTAGTCTGGAAAGAGTTGATTTGAACATGCTCAGTTTATTCTTGCACACATTCACGTTGTGATCTCAGAGTTGTGTATTGATACATACAGATCATACTGTATTATTCCTGATACTGGACATAGAGTCACTCAAACATCTGATGATCAACAATTATCTTCATATTCAGAGATTTCAAGAAAAACACTTTATTCTGGAGAGTCTGATGATTGTGTTCATGAGGAAAAAAGACTATGATCTGAATCTTCTGCTTTTTATGCTGGTATGTTTTACCTTCATTTATTAATATATAGCATTATGATCATTACATGTACTTGTGTTTCAGGGTCCAGTGGAGTGGATTATGCTCATGTGTTCATCAGTTCTGGTGAAAATGTCCGTCTGTCCTGTAATAATGCACTTTCTGACTGCAAATCAACTACATGGACCTACTATAACAGATTCAGGCATTCAACAGTTGAACTGATTTATGATGGGATAAAGAGGAAAGACACAGAGAGACATGATAGACTGAGTCTGGGGTCTGACTGCTCTCTGAACATCAAGAACGTCACAGAAGAAGATTATGGATCTTACACCTGCAGACAATCTGTGAATGGAGGAAAACAAGGAACTGATGCACGTGTTTATCTGCATGTTCTTCATGGTTAGTTTATGATTATGTGGTCAATTTAAAATTTTCCTTTTAAACTCAGTTGATTATTGTGTCTTGTGTCTTAGTTTCAGTCTCTCCATCATCATCATCATCATCATCATCATCATCATCATCCTCACAGACTGAGATCAGTCCAGGTCGCTCTGTGACTCTCTCCTGTCAGTTGGATTCTGGATTCTCCTGTGATTATTTGGTTCATTATGAGCGACTTCAGCTGTTGTGGGTGAATCAGGCTGGTGTTGATCTGAAGACAGACTCCAGATATCAGATATTATTCTCATCAGATCACTGTATCATCACTCTGACTACAACACTCCTGAATGAAGATGACAACAGAGAGTGGAGATGTCAGCTTGCTCACAGAAATCAACTCCAGACCTCAGTCAGATACACTGTCAAGTATTCAGGTGAGAAACAACTATTACTACTGTAAAATATGATGTTAATGTCCTACAGATGAACATCTGAACATTCATCTTCTGATTCCAGTCAGCAGATCAAACTCTGAGAAGAAATCAAGCCAAACTACAGCAGCAGCTCCTACACAAGGTTCATGATCACATGATCACTGTCACACATCATCAGTCTCTCACTTCACTGGTTCACACTGGCTTTAATTCATCCATCCTTTCATTTGTACAGAGAATCAGAAGATCCCAACCTCTCTAGGTGTGTATGAAGATCATCCTCATTTCAGTGCTTGTTTTCACACTCTGGAGTTTTTCTAGAATCAGGATCTAAATGAACTCATTGTAGTGAAAATGAGCTCAGTGGACATCAGTATTAATATGACTGTAATATCGTCTCTCTCTCAGTGATTGTGATTGTTGTCGCTTCATTCGCTGTTCTCCTTCCTGCTCTTATTCTCTGGATGATTCGCAGAAAAAGAGACGGTGAGTTTTTACAGTTTCTCATATTTTATAACAGACAAAAAGTCCAAAACATCTGATGAAATAAACGTGTAATTCAGACAGAATTCCTCTCAGACAGAGTTTAATGTTTCTATTCTACAGCACTAGAATTATCCTAAAATCAGTTTAATTGGAGACTGTATTGTGTGTTTGATCATCAATATTCTCTTGACGTTATGTTTCAGATAACAGAAGAGGAACTGATGACTCTGAGGTGAGTATTGTAGGTCGATCCATGAGTTATTAGTGTTTATAAGCTCTGATCCTGAAATATGACACTCGTATTAGTCAGATTATATAATGACAGGTTAGTGTATTTGAACTGTTTCTGCTCTAAAACTCACAGATAAGAATAAATATGATGAACCAACGACACAATCAACATTTACATTCATCTACTGCCAGTGAACAATATGATTCTTTTTACAGGATCATCAAACACGACCTGTCTATCCAACAGGACAGAACACTCTTCCTCAACAGGTAAATTCACACTCAACATAAGCACACACACCCCCTAGAGGACACAACTGGAACTGCCAGAATTGAACTCAGTCTACTACAATATCTTGGTTTGTCATATTTCCATTGGTGTTTAGGAGCAGACAGATGATCATGTGACTTATTCTGAGGTCACTGCGTACAGTAAAAACCAAGACCAAAAGAAGAAGGTGAGAAACACTTCCTTGATGTTGTCCAGCTTCTCTCAACATGATAGTTTGTGTTTTCTTCTGAATTTGTGTCATGAATTGAGCTCAAACATCATGCTGTAATAATTGTGTGTTGAAACAATAACTGTGATGTTCATTCAGGTTCGCTGTGATGATAAAGTGACTTATGCTTCCATCAGAGGAGCAAAAGCTGGATCTCAGGAAAACTGCAGTGAACTTTATGCCTCTGTGAACAAGAACCATCACAAATCAGTCAAATAATGACACAAAAACCACATGAGCAGAAGAATATGAATCTAATAGAACTGAGTCCTAATGGTGTCATTCAGTGCCATTATAAATACTTTCAATGTCTTTTACATGTTCACAAACAAACCCAAGTGATGCTCTGATTTATTTGTAGTTACTGCTTATTTTTCTCAGTTCAGCATGTTTTTTGTATAGTTTCTGTCTGCTTGTTGATCAGTTAATGCGTCTTTATTATTCATTCAGAGCTGCAGGTTTGGACTAGAAAATGACGACACTTTTACTCTCTTACATCATTCTCATTAAATGACAAATAAATGGTGAAATTATAACAGCATTAGCATTTTTTTAAAGCTGCAACAGCATTTTTTTAAAATTGTGAATTAAAATGAGCTCTTTCAAATAAATATTCTTGTTTTTAACTTGTTGTTGTTTTGTTTTTCTTGAATTATTACAATATCTGACACTTCAGTATGAATACAAATCTAAAAATGCTCAAAATGAAAAGTAAAAATGCTACAATTTTACCAAAAAATGATTTTATAATGTATAAATATAAACCGAAGAAGAAAAAAACCTGAAGAAAATCTGACTTTAGGACCCAGAGGAACAGTTTGTTTGCTCCATATAGAGCTAAAGGCCAACTAGTGTAAAAGTCATGAAATATCATGTCATATATTTTTTTCCACAAGAGGTCAGCAGAGACACCCAGTGTGAGACATTTGAGTTATTGTAACAAATTTTCTTAAGGAGTTATTTTGTATTTACATGAAACAATGTGCTGAAATTATATTATTAAATTACATTATTAATAAATCTAGTTGTTTAGAAGTAAATAACATTTTAAAAATATCTAAAAAAAAAAAAAAAGAAAGCATTAAAGATAGAAAACAATTGATGAAAACAATTGAAACAAATAATGAAAATAATTAATGAAAACAATTGAAACCAAATAGAAAACAATGAGCTTTTCAGGATTCGCTCTGGATAGAGAGAATAAATGTTGAAATTAGGTGTTATATAATGTATATTTTAGTAAAGGGATGCTCCTGATAGTGTTTAATGTTTTCGTCCACAAATCTTGTGGGATTCATGATATACCATGTATACATTTGAAGCAGCATATTTTTGCTGTCACACAATCCTACACTTTATACGATGTTAATATATATAAAGGCATATACCACACACATATATGACTGTCTTTAATTTTAAGTTAACATAAACATTTCTGCCATTTTACAACTGTTGGAGAGCAAGCAACAGCAAATGTTAAAGCAAATTCTCTCCTGCTTTTGGTCTTGTAAGTATCTGTGTTTTTCATTTTGACATGAGTTCATTATTTATGTACATCATGTGTTATCATGTGTAGGAACAGTGAGGTTTTAGCGGGAGATAGCAGCAGGATGCACTATGGGACGAAGGCAGGCCGGTTGAGGGAGTGTGATGCTCAGGGCAAGGTTCTGCTGTCAAACTTTGGGTCCTGGCATTCATGTGGATGTTACTTTGAAACATGTTCAATTGTTCAGGAATGGTTTGAGGAACATGACAAAGAGGCGTTGCCTCGGCCTCAAAATCCCCCATATCTCAATTCCACTGAGCATCACATGTGATGTGCTTGATGAAAAAATCTGATCCATGGAGGCCCTGATACCACACATTCAGAAATCTTGAGGAGTCCTTGCCTTGACCTATCAGAGAGGTTTTGGCTCAGTGGAGGATAAACAAAAGAAACCAGAGGACAAAAAATTCAACCTCAAATTAGTTTGTTGTTATAAAAATAGAAGTTCTTAAAATATTGTAATACCTCTTTGACAAAATCCCTTCTGTTTTTGTCTGTTACTGTTTTTCTCTGTTGTTAAAGAATTTGTTTTTTGTTTTTTTCAAATAACATTTTCATGATAATTTGCTCACCCCCATGTCATCCAAGATGTTCATGTCTTTCTTTCTTCATTCAAAAAGACCTTCCAAGTGGTTCCACCAAAACACTTTCATATTCTTCAAAAAGCTTACGCTGTATGTCTTACGCCTTCCCTATTCTCCTTACGGAAAAAATGGAACTGGCGCTGCGTTCATTCTGTAAGTAGAATAGGGAAGGCGATAAACTAATAATGAAATGATTCATTCATGTTCATAATGATTCACATTATTCGATAAACTAATGACTTTAACACACTTCATCTGGGTTACAAGAGTAAAGTTATTGGTTTAGGCTTGTAAGTGCAATTATTTTAAAAATACTTATAGATATTGACTTAAAATAATTTCACCAACTTAGTTTGTTTGAGTATAAAGATACAGAGATAGTGTAGATAAACTGTGTGTTAATACAATACAACACTACAGTAAACTCTATACAGGCAAAGTCTGATGCTCATCTAATTTTATCCAAGCCCCGCCCATTCACACACAAAGGACCAATGGAAGCTGCATATGCTGAGCAGCCAATCAGATTGAGCTGATGTCAGATCCAGCCACTATATTTTATTATCTGACAGAGTTGGTGTACATGCTGTCTGAAGATGAGAATATAGTAAAACTTTAACTGTAACACTGACACTCAAACAGACTCTTGAAAATATACTTCCAGAAGTTTGTTTTTGTTGATGCATTTCTAAACTGGGTTAAAATTCAGTTTATTAAACAGGCTGAACTAATGCTATTGATAACTGAACAGATAGAGTTGAATGTAGTGCGGCACTACAGAGGAAGTGCTTAAACTAACTCATACTCTACATTAACATGTTTCCAAACCTCAACAGTGAGATCACAGCTCTGAAAACAACACAACTGCTATAATTAATTCACTATTTTAGTTACGGAAGTGTAGGACGGCTATCAGCCATCTTAATATTGTGAGAAAGTCTTGACTCTGGAATAGATGAAAATGTCACTGTAAAACTTCATACAGACTCAGAATTTGACTTAATGATTATTGAATAATCTGTATGATGATGATTCCATAATCACCATTATCATAATTGCAGACAAATGACCTTTATATGGACACTCATTATTTTATGTTTAGGCAATGATTCACTTTCCTTTAGTGTGTTTGCTTGCTGTATAGTTTTTTGTGTTAATGCAACTTTGAAAATAGCAATCATAAGTCCAATGTGTGTCAAATTGTCATTCAAAAACCTTGCAAAAGTTGTTTTTCTTTTCTTTTCTTTTTTTTTTTTTTAAAAATAAGCAATTTCAATCTGGTAGAATATATTACAGCTTAACTCAAGATTTTATTAATTCCCATGACTTTTCCAGCTCTAGAAATCACACTTTTAAAATCCCATCATTTCACAAGTTCCTACATACATGAAATCAGATATAGTGTTTATTTGGTGTGCTGTCTGAAGGAGGGCTCCGATCTTGGAATTGGGCTTGAACCCAGAGTAATCCTCAGGTGGAGCATGCAATTGCGGTCCATTTATGTCCGTAAGGCCTGTAAGGTCTCGGCCACCAAAGCTTATAGTGCCTCCGGACAAGCTGCCTCCGCCTTGCATGCTATGGCCCTCCTGCAAGTACACAGTCCGAAGCACCAAACGAGCTGCATGAAGGAAGTTCTGAACTCTGGTTAATGCAGGAACTGTGTACAGTGATGGACTTTACCCTCAGGGCAATGAAAGTCACCGTGTGGGTCAGACGAGGCTCACCTTAGTGGTCCAGGAATGGCAGAACCTGACTGAGATAAAGGAGGCTAACAAAGTTTGCTTTCTCGACTCCCCCAACTTCCAGGCCAGTCTCTTCAGCGACACTGTTGAGGAGTTTGCCCAGCATTTCTTGGCAGTGCAGAAGCAGACAGAAGTGATCAAACACATGCAGGACGCTATGCCTCCCGGGTTGGGCCCCTGTGTTCCACCTTGCTGCCCCTCTGCGGGTGCGTCTGGAGTTCAGCTGGTGCCGCTTGCACAGTGTCTCAAGGCCTATCTAGCACTTCCCAGCCTGTTTCATTGGCTTACTCTGGCAATGGACGCAATAGGGCCGGTCCCTCCAGCCGAGATGAGGTTGGGGATTTACAGTCCGTACTTATATACTCATATCCAAGAAAGGCAGTGGATCTGCGTGTCTTGAATCAGGCCCTGCACAAGCTTCCGTTCAAGATGTTAATGCAGGAACTCATCCTCACATGTATTTACCCCAAAAATTGGTTTGCAGTGATCAACCTTTTTATGTCATGATTCTACCTCAACACAGACTCTTTCGACACACTATAGTGTTGAAAAATGGATGATTATACAAAACTTTATTTACTTTACATTTACTTTATATAGCGACACAACAAATGCATAGAATATCCTATAAACTGTGTTCAGATCAGATGTGTGTTGAGCCAGTGTGGTTTATAATATGCAGTTTCTCACACTGAAGAACATGTTTGACAGCTGCTGTCGTGTCAAAGTCTGTGTGGAAACAGAATGACTGTAGGTTAAACTCCCTGAGCTGTTACCATTGTGCTCTTGAACATCAACCATGAGTTGATCTTCAGGGACTGTTCCTGTTACAGTAGAAGTGTACTGTACATTACATTTAAACATCAATGAAGAACAAATCAACACTTCTCCATTATGCATTGGCATTGTGTCACTAAATAACAACTATATACCAGAACTACACTCAGTTCAGATCAGAGGAAGTTCTTTATTTAGACACGACCAGCACTTCCTGTCTGAAGAAACTATATATAACTATATAATGAAGAGAAAGACTGACAGAAACAGAAAATGGCTGATCAGTGTGATCTGTGTCTGCTGGGACTGATCATTCTCTCTTCACTTCTCACAGGTAAAGAAATCTGGATTTTCTCTAAAGACATTTAGTGGAATTAGTCTGGAAAGAGTTGATTTGAACATGCTCAGTTTATTCTTGCACACATTCACGTTGTGATCTCAGAGTTGTGTATTGATACATACAGATCATACTGTATTATTCCTGATACTGGACATAGAGTCACTCAAACATCTGATGATCAACAATTATCTTCAGATTCAGAGATTTCAAGAAAAACACTTTATTCTGGAGAGTCTGATGTTTGTGTTCACGGTATTTGAATCATCTGCTTTTTATGCAAAATTTATATTTTCATTAATATTCTTTTATTTATTTAAAAAGAACAGCAGTTGTATAAAAAGTGCTGTAGAAAGATAAAAATAAAACAGAAAATACAGAGGTAAATTCAAAGTAAAACGTGCCTCAAAAGCCTGAGATGATAAATGAGTTTAAGTGAGTTTATAAACGGATAGTTCCGGCTCTTGACTCTGATTGGTTGAGCTGCGTTCAGTGCCAGTAAGTGTGTACTGTTTGTTGCTGCGTCTGTCTTAGCAACCACTCTTAGCAACGTAACCATATGTCTGATTTTGTTAACTGAAGCTTACAGCATTATGGAGAAGAGTATTGTGAGAGAGATATCGAGTGACCGAGTGTATTACCTGCATTCAGATTCAGCATTTTCCTTCAGGTCGATTCCATAGTCACCGAGAAGGCCAGGTCAAACCTGAGTTTTAATCTAGACATGACTGACCGTTCACAAAGACCCGCCCCCTTTAGTTACTGTTGCTATGTCTGATAAGCCATGTCACTCTCTCGACACACATCATGTTCTCACACAGTGAAAAATAAGAGGAAACTGACAACGCACCGACAGACAAGACAGAGCAGGTTACTTTTGATATCAAACAAAGTCTCACATTTCAAATTTTGTCATTTTTAAGAAATTTAAACAATAAATACCATTTGTGACTCTTTAATGTGTCGTGACAGATCGCTCATCAAGAGGCTCGTGAACCGATCATCTCTGCTTACTAGTTAATTTATATCATCGAATAACCAGGAATGAACCACATTTCAACCACAGAAAGATGTCAGTACACTCATTACACACAAAATGGCGGTTTCGGCATTACGATTGGTTAGATCACCTGTCAATCAAACCCGGCGAAGGGTCAATTAAAGCAGCTGATCAGAGGAACTAAGAGATCTAGTAGATGTCTGCTGTTTTAAAGGTCTGTGAGGTGGTGCCAACCCATTTAAAGATTTGAGAACAACAACAAAAGCTTCAACTCTATTCAGAAACGCACTGGTGACCAATGAAGAGAAGATCAAATCAGGGTAAAATGCTCTTGTTTTCACGTCCCTGTCAGCATCAAGCAGCTGCAAACGTGACAACGCTGTCTGACTAACTCCTCTATACAGAGAATTACAATAATCAAGACTTGAAGAAATAAAGGCATGAATGACTTTCTCAAGCTCCTTAAAAGAGAGAAACGTCTTGACTTTATCCAGAAGTCTCCAGTGGAAAAAGCTGGATTGGACAACAGCATTTATTTGCTTATCAAATTTAAAAACGTTGTCAAATAAAACACTCAGATTCTTCACCACCGTTTTATTATACGAGACCAGAGGACCAAGATTAAAATTATTAGTCATTAGTTCAAATATAATAATCTCTGTGTCTGTATTGGTTTCATTGAGTTTAAAAAATGTAAAGACATCCAGCCTTTTATACAAAATATAAAGTGACGTGAAGTGTAGCCAAGTATGGTGGTGTCCTATACTCAGAATTGATGCTCTGTATTTCACCCATCAGAGTCAACACAGACACACACACACACACACACACACACACACACACACACACTGTGAACACACACCTGGAGCAGTGGGCAGCTGTTTTTGGCACTGGGGAGTGATTGGGGCTTCAGTGTCTTGCTCAAAAACACATCAGTTGTGTGTAAGAGAGCGCTGTTCATTCACTCGTCACACCTACATTCCTGCTGTACTGAGACTCAAACCTGTGACCTTCAGGTTACAGACTCTCTAACCATTAGGGGCCAGATTTACTGAACAGGGCTTCTGAAAGGGAAACTCCTACAAATGCATATTCAATAAGCTCAACTGCAAAGATAACTGTGTCCACACCTTTTCAGCGCTAATTTCTCACTGCGTGTCTTTAGTAAATCCTGACAGTAGATTTTACAGTTTTTTTCGATTGCTAAACGACAGTGGGCACAACTGGAGTCACATGTGCAAAACTCTAACTACAGTCTGCACAGCAGCAGTTCATGTGGACCAAACTCTAGTTCGTTTTTCATTGCTTGAACACAGTTTTCAAAACTCTACACACTTATCCCATGACTTTAACCACAACCTGCACAACACTGTGGATTTACAGCACTTTGTTCAAATGCTAACACACTGCTGTCAAAACTGTGAACCACACATTGAAAACAGAATAGATTTCAGCCTTGTGCCTTTCAAACACTGCTGATTGCAATTTTGCAGGATTAGCCCCTCAATTATTTGTTCGAATTACAGTATGTACTTTTAGTTTCTACCTTTTTTTTCTCATTACTGTAATTCTGTAAATTACTACAGACTATTGAAGCAAACTGCTCATTTTCATTTATCTTAAAGAACTGTTATGTTCTAAAAATTTAAATAAATCATGTGAAAGAATGTCACTCTTTTCTTTGAAGAAAATATTACTTTGTATGAAGTCACTGAAATTGTTCAAACTGTAAAGATGAAAAGTCTGTATTTTCTGTGTTGGTGTTTGATGCTAGTGTTTTTACTCTCAGTGTGTTCTGAGTGACAGTGTGTGTTATCTCAGTGAGGGTTGTGCACAGTGTTTGGCTGCACTGAGCCTGTTTTGAGCCATGTGTTAAGAGTTTAGTTTAGGTGACTGTTGGTAGTGCAGACTGTAGTTAGAGTTTTGCACATGTAGCTCCAGTTGTGCTCACTGTCGTTTAGCAATCGAAAAAAACTAACACCAAAAGAGGGTTTGTGCTGGAGAAAGCTGTTAGTAAATCTGACCACAACTGCCCCTAATATATCATAATGATCAGTCAAATATACTGTGTTTCAGGTACCAGTGGAGTGGATGATGCTCATGTGTTCATCAGTTCTGCTGAAAATGCCCGTCTGCCCTGTAATAATGCTCTTTCTGACTGTAAATCAACACATTGGATCTACTATAACAGATATTCAGAGACAGTTGAACTGATTAAATTAGGGATAAAGGAAAAAAACACAGAGAGACATGATAGACTGAGTCTGGGGTCTGACTGCTCTCTGAACATCAAGAACGTCACAGAAGAAGATTCTGGATTTTACAGCTGCAGACAATCTGTGAATGGAGGAAAACAAGGACCTGATGCAGATGTTTTTCTTCATGTTCTTCATGGTGAGTTTATGATTATGTGATCAATTAAAAAAGGGCAGATTCTCCCTTTAAACTCACATGATGATTGAAGAGTCTGTGATTTGTGTCTTGTGTTCAGTTTCATCATCATCATCATCATCATCATCATCATCATCCTCATCATCATCATCCTCACAGACTGAGATCAGTCCAGGTCGCTCTGTGACTCTCTCCTGTCAGTTGTATTCTGGATTCTCCTGTGATGATTGGGTTCATTATGAGCGACTTCATCTGTTGTGGGTGAATCAGGCTGGTGTTGATCTGAAGACAGACTCCAGATATCAGATATTATTCTCATCAGATCACTGTATCATCACTCTGACTACAACACTCCTGAATGAAGATGACAACAGAGAGTGGAGATGTCAGCTTACTCACAGAAATCAACTCCAGACCTCAGTCAGATACACTGTCAAGTATTCAGGTGAGAAACAACTATTACTACTGTAAAATATGATGTTAATGTCCTACAGATGAACATCTGAACATTCATCTTCTCAAACTCTGAGAAGAAATCAAGCCAAACTACAGCAGCAGCTCCTACACAAGGTTCATGATCACATGATCACTGTCACACATCATCAGTCTCTCACTTCACTTATACGTGTCATGATGTGTTGAAGTGAACTAACAGACGTGATCCACAGGTTCAGCTGACACAGCATCAGAAACTGAAGTCAGTGTGACTGCTGGATCATTATTCAGAGGTACGACACGTTCATTTCTACTGACAGCTTTACACCATTAAACTATCAGTCAGTCTGTAAATGCTTCATCAATAACTGTTCATAGTTGAATCCCCTTGACTTCAGTCATGTCCAGTTTCTCTTCTTCTTCTTCTTCCACACATGTTTCCTGCAGTGATTGTGATGATTGTTGAGATGGCAGTGTTTGCTGCTCCTACTGTGATTCTTCTTCAGATCATCTGTGCAAGAAGAGCTGGTGAGTTTGAGCTTCACACAATCTGATGATTCACACTCATCTGATCTGGATCAATCATGGTAAAAACACATACGAGAGGTCAGTCCATGCTTTTATTTTGCAGGGAGGAAGGACTCGCAGCACCCAGAGGAAATAGAGATGCCTACAAGATTACAATAAAATACTGCTGAGTTTGGAGACCATCTGAAACAAGATTTAAAACAGCAGAAACTCACAGAGGATTGTTCATTGTTTGATTTTCCTCTTCTCAGAAAACAGAGAAAAACTCCCTGAAGAAATAGTGAAATTAGATTCAAATATCTTTTACAAATAAAAGGGCAGATTTATGTTCATTTATATGGTTTGATGGATATTTTCCTACAGTGTTGAATGTCATTTTCTTGTGCTTCATATATAAACTGCTTTAAATATAATATTAAATCCAGTAATGGACAGACTGTTTGTAAAATCCTCTCTCTGTTCTGTGTGATGAAGATGATTTGCTGATTCTCATATCTTGTCTTTTCATTCCTGTTTTTTAGCATCTTTGTTCGTTTTGAATGATTTCTACTAATTTTCTTAATAAAACCTCTGTAATTGTTTAATATGTCTCCTTTCCTGAGATGTTTGTCACAAATATGGTGATTCATGAGCTTGTAATGTGAGGATGAACAGGAGTAAAGATAAACTAATAATGAAATGATTCATTCATGTTCATAATAATCCACATAACTTTATTATCTTTACGATCTTTTTCTTTCTCATGAAATTGATTTTTTATTTGTTACTGAGACTTGGCTTAATGCTGGTGAAATGACTTCTCTTTCTGAACTGAACGTTAGATACTTGGGTAAAGTTGGTGTTATATTCGCACATTCGGACTTCTGATAAATTCAGACTTTCCAATAAATGTGCAATAAATTAATGTTTGTGAATTTTAAGCAGCGACATGATATTGACAACCAACGATTGTCAACTTACAACATTTTTCACAGTTGATCAAAATAGGCAAGTATTGTTTTAATGGCATATTTACTTGTGAATGTCCACTGAATGTCCAATGTAGTGTGATTAACAAGACTATTGAATACGGATGTCCGAATGTGCGAATATAAAACCAACTTTACCGAAGTCTAGGACTGTTGGTCGTGGTGGGGGTCTTGCAGTTGTTTTTAAAGACAAGTTTAAGTGTAGATTTTCACCATCTGCGTCCTTTAGCTCTTTTGAATCTCAGTTAATTATGCTGAATTCTTTTAAATCTGTGTTATGTGTTCTGATTTATAGACCCCCAAACTCTCATGGGGATTTTATACAGGAGTTTTCTGAATTTTTATCTGGTATTGTCCCTTCTTTTGACATTATTTTAATTTTGGGGGATTTTAATATACATGTGTGCTGTCCTTCAAAGCCCCTGGTCAAAGAATTTTTAAATTTATTAGAGTCGTTTGATTTTTTGCAATGTGTTTCAGGTCCAACTCATGAACGTGGTCATACGCTTGACTTTGTATTATCTTTGGGATTTTCTATTGATAGCGTGAAGATTGTTGATACTGTTTTTTCTGACCATAAGACTGTTATTTTAAATACTAAATTTCCTTGTGTTGTGCCGGGTAATACTGTTTCTGCCTCGATTTCGTCTCGCATACTTAATCCATGTACAGCGAGTAGTTTTTCAGCTGTTTTTAATGTCTCTCCTTTATTTTCATTGATCGAGTCACACTCTCCCTGTATGGGTTTAGAAGAGTTGGTCGATCAGTTTAACTCTACTTGCTTAGAGATTTTAGATGCTGTTGCTCCCGTCAAAGTCAGGGGAAGAAAAGTCAAATCGCAGCCCTGGTTGAACAGTAATACCCGTGCTCTTAGGCAGGAGTGTAGGAGGGCTGAACGCAAATGGGTTAAAGATAAATTACAAGTCTCTTATGAGATGTTGAAGAACCGTTTGAATGAGTATCAAAGAGCTGTTAAATTGGCTAGATCAAATTATTTCTCTGTCATCATCTCCAGAAACTGTAATAATTCTAGAGTACTTTTCTCTACTGTAAATGCTGTTCTTCATCCTACTGCTACTCCTGCACTCACTCCTTCTGCTGACATGTGTGAAGAGTTTTTAAACTTTTTTATTGGTAAGGTTGATGGAATTAGATCTCTAATTTCATCTGTTGGTAATGATTTTATTGTTTCTGTTGCCCCTCAGAACCATTTGACCAGTTTTATGCCTCTAATTTCTTAGTTTTATGCCTCTCCAGTTTCTTTGCAGCAGCTTAAGGATATAACTGCTAATATGAAGCCCACCAGGTCTCCTGATGATGTGCTTCCTTCTTCTCTGTTTAAGCAGGTACTTGATTCAATTGGCCCAAGTATTCTGTCTATTATAAATATTAGTTTGTCATCTGGTGATGTTCCGGTTAGTTTTAAGCACGCGGTTATTCAGCCCCTTTTAAAAAAAACCAGCTTAGATCCCTTTGACATGAGTAGTTTTCGTCCGATTTCAAAATTGCCTTTTATTTCAAAAATATTAGAAAAAATTGTGCACGCACAGCTTAATGACTTTTTAATTAGGAATAACATCTGCGATAGATTCCAGTCAGGTTTTAGAGTTGGTCAGTACAGAATCAGCTCTTTTGAGGGTGTCTAATGATATCCTACGAGGTGTTGATTCTGGAAACTGTGTTGTCTTGCTGTTGTTAGATCTTACAGCGGCATTTGATACAGTTGATCCTAACATTCTCATTGATCATCTTAGGGATCAGGTTGGTATTCAGGGCTTAGCCCTGAAATGGTTCTCTTCCTATTTAAAGAATAGGACTCTTTCAGTCAGCTTAGGGGATTATTTTTCTTCCATTGCCCCCCTTGTGTGTGGGGTTCCACAGGGCTCAATACTGGGACCAATTTTATTTTCCCTTTATATGCTCCCTCTAGGTTCTATTTTTGAGAAATTTGGGATTCAGTATCATCTTTATGCAGATGATTCTCAAATGTATGTACCACTGAAACATGGGCATAAAAGTGCCATTCAGTCTCTTCATGCATGTTTGGCAGAAGTTAAGTGCTGGCTTGCAAATAACTTTCTCCAATAGAGTGCCCCAGGGATGACGCGTTTTTGTAGGCCAACCCGGAAATTAGCGGCGCGTGGGTTCCCTCGACTGAAAGCCTATTCATTTTTCCCATAGACTTTTGGAAAATCGCAGAAAATAAGCTCTGTGTTTAACAAAGGATTATGACACTTACACGTTTTGTCTATCATGATAATCTTTACAAGTTAACATAACATTTATAGATTTTGAAGCCTAAATAAAGTCGTCAGATATAAAAGGCTAACAGTAGGCTATAAACGGACTACAGCACACCATGGTCGCGGATCAACGTCGTCACCACCAAGCGTCCTCAAACTTTATTTAGAAAACAACGTTATTTAAAAACATGCTCTCTGATTATGATCTGTGCTGTGTATGAATACTTATCCACTTTTTCATGAGAAATGCTGTCCAAATGTCCCGTTTTTAATGATGACGTCTAAAGTCCCCGCCAAAGGAAGTAGTCCCTTTTAGCAATTTGTTAGCAACCGCCGATTTTAAGACACAGTAAAAGTTTAAAAAATCACAAGTGGGTTATAACTGGTGTGTTTTATGTCATAGATCAAAACGTGAAAGTATTTAGAGGCTTTGTTAACCACAGACCTTATTTCAGGTGATTTAGAAAAAAACCCATTCAAAAAACCCATAGACTTTACGGCATTGGAACCGGAAGTCCTAAAATGCTAACTCGCTTCCGGGTTTTGCCTACAAAAACGCGTCATCCCTGGGGCACTCTATTAAATGAGGATAAGACTGAGATCATTTTATTTGGAAATAAGGGGTGTGTGGATGATGACTGCCTGGGGTTGTTTCCTGGGAAAAAACTGTCTAGCGTGAGGAACCTTGGTGTCATTTTTGACTCTGAGCTCAAATTTGAGCAGCAAATCAATGCTGTTGTTAAGAATAGTTTCTTCCATCTTAGATCAATATCTAAATTGAAATCTATTCTTACCTTTAATGATATGGAGAAGGTTGTTCATGCCTTTGTGTCTTCACGTTTGGATTATTGTAATGTATTGTATTTGGGTGTGAGTCAGGCTTCTCTCTCCCGTTTGCAGCTCGTTCAGAACTCAGCTGCTAGACTTTTAACGGGTACTAAGAAGAGAGAACACATTACTCCAGTTTTAATTAAACTACATTGGTTACCCACACGATACAGAATTCAATACAAAGCACTGTTGTACGTTTTTAAGTCTCTGCATGGTCTAGCCCCTGAGTATGTTACTGATTTAATCAGCCGCTGTCAATCCAGCAGATCTCTGTGCTCAAATGATCAGCTGCTTCTTGTGGTTCCACGTACGTGTCTAAAATGTAAAGGTGATCGTGCGTTTTCTGTTGCAGCTCCTAGGCTTTGGAATGTCTCTAAAAACTTGTCCTTCATTGGGTGTTTTTCAGAGTGTGCTTAAAACTTATTTGTTTTCTTTAGCTTTTGACAATGCTTTGTAAGTGTTTATGTCATATGTCTGTTTTTTGTTTTTTATGTTTCTCTTTTATACTTTCTGTACAGCACTTTGGTTCCACTTGTGGTGTTGAAAGTGCTTTATAAATAAAGTTGAGTTGAGTTGAGGCAGGGAGGAGGGGCTCTATAGCGCCACCTTGTAGTGCACTAAATGTGGTGTGAATTTGACATAGTCCTTTGATGTTTAACCATTTTAAATACCTATTGCCCACTGTGCACAGTTGCCCTGAAGCCACCGGGGTGGCGGTGCCACCGGGCTTGGGTCGCTGCTTGCAGCTATATTATTTTTCTTGGTCTTCCAGATCTTGCTTTAACTTCCACTGTTCCTGATGACTGCCATTTCTTAATTACATTCCGAACAGAGGATATTGGCATCTGCAAATGCTTTGCTATCTTCTTATAGCCTTCTCCTGCTTTGTGATCGTCAACTATTTTCAGTTTTCTAGACAACTGCTTAGAAGAACACATGGTGCTGATTGTTGGGGCAAGGTCAGATGAGTCTGGGCATTTAAAACCTTTGAGATTAACATCACCTGGTCTTTCCAGACGATGACTGAGAACAATCCATGACACTGTCATGTCTCAGCTTTCCAAAGGGGGCGGTGCATGCTATAAACTCTGCAGGGTGCCCAAACTTTTGCAGACGCCCTTTTTTTTGTTTTCTGTTATTTTGAAAGTGTAAATGATGGAAATAAAATATAACTTTTTTTGACATACTATAAGAATGTCTAATCTGTAATTTGATGCCTTTTGGAGATTTTTCCATCTTTTCTTGGCTTCTTTATGCACATTAATACAAATTTTTACCTGGGGTGCCCAAACTTTCAATCCCCACTGTAGCTAATTTAACAGATTTGTGTAAGATCTTACCTGCTATGCTGAGAAGTGTAACTCCAACAACACTGAAAGCTGTGATAAACTTCATACTTATGTTCTGGACTGGTTCAGACTGCTGTTTCTTCAGCTGTCAGGATAGAGAGATGTAAAAGCAGGTACTGCCACGTTCATCAAGTCTTCTCTGCCCCTGCCACCATCTCATCTTTTTGAAGATTACTTTATTCTGTCAGTATTTACAGTACACACCCTGGACACCTTCACGGGTAATGTTAAGGTTTATTATCATTATTAAGTGCCTTTCAGTTCAAGGTCGCTTCACTACACATTAAAGAGAAAGTTCACCCAAAAATGAACATTGTCCCATGATTTACTCACCCTCAAGACCTTCTTTCAGACGAACACAATCAGAGTTATATTAAAATACATCCTGGCTCTTCCAAGCTCTTCTGAAGCGAATCTGTGGGTTTTTGTGAGAAAAATATTCATATTTAAAATTATATTCATATTTATAAACTAAATTACTAGTTTTTAGTAGATGGTTGACTTACAGAAAAACTGTAACTGATGTAAGGAATAACTAGTAGTTAAATACGTTATATAGTTAAATAAGTATGTAGTTGAACCGCTTAGACAACGCTATGTCCTATGTCAATAAATTTTATTTTAATTGTCATTTTAAAATGAATTTGTTCAAGTATTAAACAGAAAGATGCATATGTATGTTTTGTTCAAATCAAAGTCTCTCTGTCATTTATTTGATAAAAAAGATAAAAGATTTGCTAGTGAGTTCATTATGGCAAAAGGAAAGAATGTATGAAAGTCCTGTCCTGATCAGCTGCAGCGAGAGACACGACAGACAAACATCATCCAGCTGTCAAAGTTCAGTGTGAGATTCAGATCGACTCAAAGATGAAGTTCCTCTCCAAATAATTTAAATTTCTAATAATGTAATTTTATTTTTATACATTTTATTCTTGTATATAATTATATTTTATGATTTAAATTATGCAAATATGCTTTATTTTTCCATGCAAATGTAAGGTATCTTTGAAACTGGACACTTTGCTCTTCTTCTCTTGAGATGTTTTGGCTCTTATAAGTCAGTAAAGATCATCTCATTCGGTGTCACTTTTACTTAAAGGATTAGTTCCCTATAAAATGAAAATTATCCCAAGCTTTACTCCCCCTCAAGCCATCCTAGGTGTATATGACTTTCTTCTTTCTGATGAACACAATTGGACTTATATTAATAAATATCCTGACGCATCCGAGCTTTATAGTGGCAGTGAACGGGATCAACGAGTTTGAGCTGAAGAAAGAGTCTCCATCATAAACGTACTCCACACGGCTCCGCAGGGTTAATAAAGGCCTTATGAAGCGAAGCAAAAAAAAAAAACTTGTGAAAAGGGGAAGCTGTAGGACGTATCGTAAGCTTTTTCAACTGCGAGAGTTTTACACTTTCTTCATAAGTCTGGCCTAAATTATAAGCATTTTAAAATGACTTACAATTTGTTCATAAGACTTCTGTGGTATGTTTTTAAAACTTCAGAGTCTTAAAACACTATAAATCAAGCCTCGGTAGGCAGTTTTGTAATTATTATGTTGTAATAATAAAAATTGTAAACATTCATTAAGAACACTGCGTTCTTGCCAGGTGCTCTTTGATAAAAAAGATAAGGAAGGTGCCGCGGCCAGTGTTCCCCAGGGATCGGGTCCCGCTGCTGCCAAGGCAGAGCTTCATTCCTGGGGTTCACAGATGGATCTGACAGAGGGGTTAGAGACGGGCCGAGCCTTATCTCTGCCCTCACCTGTCAGATCCAGTATCTCTCCTCTGATGGCGGAAGCACACGCTGCGGTTTCTTTACCTCGGAGAGAGACACCGGCGCTTCATCTATCCAGCTCTGAGGAGGTGGATGTGGTGAGCGTCGAGGCTGGAGATGAGGACTCGCCATCCTTTTCTCCAGCATATGAGGAGCTGCTGGAGATTGTGACCAGGGCAGTGGCAAAGTTGAATATCGAGTGGCCACCAGAAAGAGCTGAAGCACGTCAAAAGAGTAAATTAGATGAGCACTTTTTGCCCGCACGGTCACAACCTTTTGTGATTGCCGTTCTTTTCCGACCTCCACACCGAGATGTCGAGGTCGTGGCAGAGTTAAGAGTTACAATATAGAGTTTAGAGTTACAATATAGAGTTTAGAGTTACAATATATACCGGCACAATATAGAGTTTTTCGCAATGTATACAGACAGCTCCCTCGAGTGTCTTAATAGTGTCTTAAATATTGTTACGGCCCATGTCCAAGTTACCAGCTCGTTCAATAAAGTAACTCCAATAAGGACATGGACCGCACACATGCAAGAGCCACAGACGCCGGTAATTAATGTTCAGGACAATAAATCGCCCTCATTTAATCATAATACAAAAAAAAAAAAGAAAAAAAAAAAGAATAAAACAATTCGTACATCAAGTTACATACAAAAACTTAAGAAATGAATTAACAGCAAACAGGTAGGGAAAACAGCCAAAGGAAACAAAGAACGCCTGTAACGTATGGATGGATCCGTTCAGAGTCAATAAACTTTGGAGTTTCCAGAACGCTTTTAACCTGATGAACTTTGTTTGTTAATCACTAACTCGGCTCCGGACGACTGTGACTTTCGGCAGGTTTGTGGACCTGTGAGGGTAAACAGAAAACTGCAACTTCCTCACTTTGGTGACTTCAAAAGGAGCACCCCCCCCCCAGAGACTGACCAGATCCACATTCCAACACCCCACACACACGGGCACACACACAAAACACACACACAGACGCATACAGAAACACACAAACATACATTTTTGACTGTATATGTAAGATACAATTATGCCAACATATACCCATCCTGTATTTTGAAGCGTATGCATGTTTCCTAGTGTTTAAATGAGTGTATTTGTGCTAGTGTGCATTTTAATGATAGAATTCTGTCTGTAAACCATAACTTCTTTTATAGGCATTTCTGATGTACCGAGTTTGGTCTCTCCGTAAAGCTCCGGACACGAGCTATTCACTGAGATATGTCACACAGCTGACAAATGCATTTTTCTATGTGTTTAATGATACTGTGAAGAACGCACTCCATTTGGAGATCTGATCTGACAGTCATAAATCATGCAGATTAAGTCGTGAGGCCAAGCACAGGAAAAGCTTTCCCGCCAACTTTGCACCCATGTTATTGGCTACCCCACCTCAAGGAGGTGTGTCGGCTTATCTGTCATAAAAGCAAAGACGCACAATTTCTTGTGTGTTCTCTCCCGATTGTCTCACGAGCATCTCGTGCACGTTTTTCCCGGACATCTCCGGTGACCACGCGCTGCCATCGCGCTCAGGTTGTGGTTGTGAGTTTGCTACTTGCCTTCTCTCTTTCCTTCTCTACTTCCACTCTTGTACATAGGTGTGTATATTCTTGTATATATATTTAGACGTATAACCTCTGTATCCGTAGTTTGCATATATTAAAACGTTATTCACGCTCGATTGTTCTGTTTGTTCTTTCAGCTGAAAACGTCTCGGTTACGTATGTAACCCTCGTTCCCTGAAGGAGGGAACGGAGACGTACGTCAGTAGTGACCGACGAATTGGGATATCGCTAGAGAGCCCTATCAGCTTCGAGTGAACTAAAACAAGCCAATGGAATTGGCGTGCGATATTTGCATAATGCGCACCGCCTCCGACAGGTGTATATAAATAGGAAGCAGATGCAATCGCACTCTGTTTTTCGCTGAGGAGACAACTGGTGTCCGCACAACAGCGAGGGTACAGAAACTGTGGCGACGGGACGTACGTCTCCGTTCCCTCCTTCAGGGAACGAGGGTTACATACGTAACCGAGACGTTCCCTTTCAGTCGGTCACGTTCGACGTACGTCAGTAGTGACCGACGAATTGGGATCCCAACTAAAGCGCCACAGTTACGAAACCCCTTCCAGTGCCCAGCGCAAGCTCAGCCGCCCATAGCACCGGCTGGACGGTGAAGGGGGCGAGCTTACACCAAGAGAGTCTACTGCTGTTCCGACATACCCACTAAGTAAACTAGACTACACTGGGAAAGCGAACCCGTAGGGGACGCTGCGGAGGCCACTACCTACCCAATGGGGGAGGAGTTTACGTGGAGAATACACATATGGACTGGCCCGGGGGGCAGTACGCATATGGAGTCCCTGGGATGGCTCCACCTGGTAGGGGGAGACTCATCTGACAGGTGACAGCAGAGCTGGCTCTGCTAAGGGAAAGACACGGACTCGGCCCGTAGGGAGTTTTAAACCGTGGAAAATACACATATGGGACCGCTCACGTAGAGGGGTCACGGCATATGGGCCCCAGCCAACAGACAGCGTCAGCGACGGATGTAGGCCTGGCATCAGACACTCCGCAATGTCCGAGCCGAAGGGGGAGGCGGAGGAACTCGACAGGGTTCGCCAAGCGGGGAACACGACTGGAGTGAAAGTATGCACGTATCCGGCCAGGGGGCGGGAATGGCATTGCAAGCCGACACTTAGAGCGGGTACAACACGTCTACCGACTAGTGGATGCGAGTACACGTGAGGATACCGGCTCTACACGTAGGCTATAAAACCTAGCGAACGTGTTAGGTGTCGCCCAGCCCGCAGCTCTACAGATATCTGTCAGCGAGGCGCCATGAGCCAGCGCCCAGGAGGAGGCCACCCCTCTGGTGGAGTGGGCTCTCAACCCGAGGGGGCAAGGCACGCCCTGGGATTCGTACGCCAAGGCGATGGCATCCACTATCCAGTGGGCCATCCTCTGCTTGGAGACAGCCTTCCCCTTCTGCTGGCCTCCATAACAGACGAAGAGCTGATCTGAGGTCCTGAAGCTTCGCGTTCTGTCCACGTACACACGCAGAGCGCGGACGGGACAGAGCAAAGCTAGGGCTGGGTCTGCCTCCTCCGAGGGCAGCGCTTGCAGGTTCACTACCTGATCTCTGAAGGGAGTGGTAGGAACCTTGGGCACGTATCCAGGCCGGGGTCTCAGGATGACGTGAGAATCACCGGGCCCGAATTCTAGGCACGCTTCATCGACCGAAAATGCCTGCAGATCCCCTACCCTCTTCAGGGAAGCCAATGCAACCAGAAGAACCGTTTTGAGAGACATTAGTTTCAGGTCAACTGATTGCAAAGGCTCAAAGGGATGACCCCGGAGAGCTGTGAGAACCAGGGTCAGATCCCAAGAGGGTACGGAGGAAGGGCGAGGAGGATTCAGTCTCCTCGCCCCCCTCAGGAACCTGACGATCAGATCGTGTTTCCCCAGGGACTTACCCTCAACTGCGTGGTGATGTGCAGCGATAGCGGCAACATACACCTTCAGGGTGGAGGGAGACAGCCTTCGCTCCAACCCTTCTTGCAGGAAGGAAAGCACGGATCCGACCGAACATAATCGGGGGTCCTCTCAGCGAGAGGCGCACCATTCGACGAGCAGGTTCCACTTCAGCGCTTAGAGGCTCCTAGTGGAAGGAGCTCTAGCGGAAGTGATGGTGTCTACGACCGCTTGCGGGAGATCACTCAGAACCTCCGCATCCCGTCCAGGGACCACACGTGGAGGTTCCACAGATCGGGACGCGGGTGCCACAGGGTGCCCCGTCTCTGAGTCAGGAGGTCCTTCCTCAGAGGAATCGGCCAGGGAGGGGCTGTCGCGAGGAGGATGAGGTCCGAGAACCAGGTCTGAGTGGGCCAGTACGGAGCCACTAACAGAACCTGCTCCTCGTCCTCCCTGACCTTGCACAAGAGTTGTGCGAGAAGGCTCACTGGGGGAAACGCATATTTGCGCAGACCCGGGGGCCAGCTGTGTGCCAGGGCATCCGTGCCGAGCGTGCCGCCGGTCAGGGAATAAAACCACTGGCAGTGGGCAGTTTCTGGGGAGGCAAACAGGTCTACCTGGGCCTCGCCGAAATGCTGCCAAATCAGCTGAACCACCTAGGGGTGGAGCCGCCACTCGCCCGCAAGTGGAGGCTGCCGTGACAGCTCGTCGGCTGTACGGTTGAGCACACCTGGGACATGAGTGGCCCGAAGGGACCTCAGATGCTTCTGACTCCACAACAAGAGATGGCAGGCGAGTTGCGACATGCGACGGGAGCGTAGAACACCTTGATGGTTGATGTACGCAACGGCCGCAGTGCTGTCCGAGCGGACCAGTATGTGCTTGTCTGACAGCAGCTCCTTGAAGCGGCCCAGTGCAAGACGTACTGCGCAACTCCAGGCAATTGATATGCCAATGCAGTTGAGGCCCCGTCCATAGACCCGACACTGCATGCCCGTTGTACGTGGCCCCCCATCCGGTGGCGGAGGCATCTGTGGAGACCACAGCGTGCCTGGACACCTGTTCCAGGGGCACTCCGGCCCGCAGGAACAAGGGGTCCGACCACCGGATGAGAGTGTGTCGGCAGCTCGGTGTCACGGGAACACGGAGCGTACCGCGCTGCCACGCCCATCTCGGGACCCGGCCGCGAAGCCAGTGTTGAAGCGGTCGCATATGGAGCAATCCGAGCAGCGTTACCGCGGCTGCAGATGCCATATGCCCCAGGAGCCTCTGAAATAGTTTCAGTGGAGCCGCTGTCCTGCGACTGAGCGTACTCAGGCAGGTCAACACCGATGGGCGACCGAGTCTAGCTCGAGACTGAGATAAGAGATCCTCTGCCCGGGGGAGAGTTTGCTCTTGTCCCAGTTGACCCGAAGCCCCAACCGGCTGAGGTGAGCTAAAACCATATCCCTGTGTTCGCACAACTGCGCTCGCGAGCTGGCCAGGATCAACCAGTTGTCGAGGTAGCTGAGAATACGAACGCCTTGTTCCTTGAGGGGAACAATGGCCGCCTCCGCAATCTTCGTAAAGACGCGGGGTGACAGGGCCAGCCCGAAGGGTAGGACTTTGTACTGATATGCCCGACCCTCGAACGCAAACCGTAGGAAGGGTCTGTGGCGAGGCAGAATCGAGACATGAAAGTACGCGTCCTTCAGGTCGATCGCTGCAAACCAATCCCGGGGACAGACGCATTCGAAAATGCGCTTCTGCGCATCTTGAACGGCAACTTGTGAAGGTACCGGTTCAAGACGCACAGATCCAGGATTGGCCATAGCCCACCGCCCTTTGTGGTACAATGAAGTAGGGGGCTGTAAAACCCCAACTTCATATCGGCTGGAGGGACCGGCTCGATTGCATCCTTCGCCAGGAGGACAGCAATCTCCGCCCGGAGAACAGGTGCGTTGTCCAGTGACACCTGAGTGTAGTGGACACCCCTGAAAACCGGGGGACGCCGGGCGAACTGAATCGCATAGCCGAGTCTGATGGTACGAATGAGCCAGCTGGACAGGCTGGGGAGCGCTATCCACGCTTCCAGACACTGAGCCAGCGGGACCAAAGGCACCACAGACGCACCGGGGGTGGGGCAGCGAGGCAGAGTACGGGGACCCGACTCGGACGGCATGGGAGCGGCCCGGAGTGTGGTCAGACTCTGCGAGGCAGCAGTGCGTATGGGAGACAGCGCACGGGGCGCGGCCTGCACCATCACACTGCCACCTGCTGGCGATGTGAGGGGGGGCTGCGCGTGACAAGGAAGGGCCTCGCACGCTGACAGCCGCAAGCAGAGTACGGGGACCCGACTCGGACGGCATGGGAGCGGCCCGGAGTGTGATCAGACTCTGCGAGGTAGCAGTGTGAATGGGAGACGGCACATGGGGTGCGGCCTGAACCACCACACTGGAACCTGCTGGTGAAGTGAGAGAGGGCTGAGAGTGGCAAGGCGGGGCCTTGCACACTACCAGCCACACCCTCTTGGGACCTGGAGGATCAGACAACAGTTCTATTCGTGGGTACCGCTGGACTCCGGAGAACCAGCGGCGGAACAGACCAGAATTCTCCACCCGGCCCTCCTCCGGGGAAAGAACTGTTTCCTTCAGCTGCAGGTCACCATATCCCCAGGACCGCCTCCTGTTAACCAACTGGGTTGGCTGTGGGGAGAGCGGGCTGGGTTTTAGGCCAGCTTGTGAGATGAGCACATCGAGAAA
Source organism: Chanodichthys erythropterus (assembly GCF_024489055.1). NCBI lineage: Eukaryota > Metazoa > Chordata > Actinopteri > Cypriniformes > Xenocyprididae > Chanodichthys > Chanodichthys erythropterus. The sequence goes on along the minus strand of NC_090223.1, from coordinate 3,770,457 downwards.
GTGTACTTGACGATGACACATCCCAGCAAGACTAGCCAGGGGTGTTTCCGGACCACCATGGTGGACATTGTCTGGCCAGAGGCCTGCGCTATGACCTGCATCATGCGTAGCTCAACCCTGACTCAGAACTACCCCCCTAAAGGGTAGTGAGAGAGAAAACTTGTAATGCAGATTATGGCCCCCTTGGCGCTCCATATTTAACACCAAAGAGGCCACAAAACTGCCAAGTTTTTCCATGCACGTCCGGGCACAGGGGGCGGGGCAAGGCGAGTGCGCGTCACACAACGCCCCCAGGGGCCTGGGAAAGCATGGTTGTCAAGTCTGAATCTGATTCAGCATGAGCACATCACGACTGTGGGATGCTCAGCATCATCTTCATTTTCAGAGCCCAACAATACTCTCTCCAATGTAGCAGTCGACATCTGATCCTCTGCTGGAGCTCCGACTAAGGCGCTAGGTCCCTCATGAGAAGGACCAGCAATCCAAGCAGAAGCTACCAGCCATGTTGGACAGTGAACGTGGCCGTCCAACTGGACGACACACGGCGCACTGGGCGCCGACGTGGCCATGTTTTACTAAACATGAACCACCCACGGACATAGTCACAACATGTTTGCGATGCACTAGAGGAGTGGGGGGCCCATGGAGAATGGCTCGGCGGGTATAGCCCCACTGTGATCCTCTGGTCACCCAGGCTTATTAACCAAAGTAGTATTATTCTTATTCAGAAAAATAAACTAGATCGGGGAATAAGTGAGGGGACTCCACCTCATTAAAGGCGCTCGAGTCTCGACCGTGCATCTAGAGCGCCAGACGACGCGCAGGGTTGCCATGGCAACGCGCGCTGTCAGCCGGCAGCTCGACGGCACACGGTGCGCTGAACGCTCAAGCCCTTACGAGAAAGGCGAGACAAACAACGCGCCGACGTGGGCATATTCTCATAAGAGAATATGAACCACCCACAAACACAGTCTCAGCACGCTAAGCAGACATGAGAGAAAGTGATTGTGGCCGTCATTGAGGATAGGAAACGACCGCCTCCAGAAACGCACGGACAGAATGACGTCTTGAAAAAGACGCAGTGTCTGTCTGTGAAGCTCTTTTAGAAGGGGAAGAGTCAGCTCTCTCGTGCTGAAGCACACAGGGAGTGACGCGATGTGTTCAGGTACACCACTCCCCGAACACACCGGGAGGAACCGGCCCAAATCGCAACAGACAACTGCGTTTTATATGGGAATTCAGTTGCTGTTAAAACAGCAGTTGAGAGCTTAAGCTCAGGCTCCCCGGGAAGCTCGCGACCTCGCTGTTGTGCTTTAACGCCAACACAAACAGACGCTGAATCTCCAAGGCTGTTTAGTTTCACTCTTGTGAAGTCTGAAGCTGGACACCAACTGTTGGCTCCGAAGCGAAAGACAGAGTGCGATTGCATCTGCTTCCTATTTATATACACCTGTCGGAGGCGGTGCGCATTATGCAAATATCGCACGCCAATTCCATTGGCTTGTTTTAGTTCACTCGAAGCTGATAGGGCTCTCTAGCGATATCCCAATTCGTCGGTCACTACTGACGTACGTCGAACGTGACCGACTGAAAGGGAACCAAGTCACTTTAACGTTTTTCGATCGCTTTATGCTTTGATGCTATAAGTTATTTTCATGGCCAGAGAATAACTCTGTTTATAATATTCTGTGAGGGACTTAGTTTGCTGGACAAACGAACAGTTTCTCTAAATAATTATTAAACCAGAACTAATCATATATGTAATTGATTATAATTCGTTGTAATTGATTCACAATATATGTTTAATTCCCCGTTGGGTCGATATATGAATCATAATTTATTCATAACCTTATGAATTATTATATTCATATTTCATCCATAAATTGATTAATAACCGCAACATTCGTTACATATTATTTTTGGTGGAGATTTCGCGAGCAACGTTTTAAACTTGGTTTTTGGTAGAAGAGCAATGTAGAATAATTTGTGTGATTTAATGTGTAACGCGCGCCATTTCAGTGAGCTGACACGCCGTCCCTCACTTTGAAGATACGTTAACAAATCTGCTTTGTGTCTAAAAACACGGTAGTAAATTGTTGAACGTGAAATACACTGCAGTCCATTAATATTTCAAGCTCGTATCTGCGAAGGACGACAATCTTTGCAGTAAGTTACAGTTTTGAATATTAATTTCCGCTTGAATTAACGAATTGAATCGTATTCAACGCGTTTTGAAACGAGTTTAGTGGCGAGATTCCCACTAAATCTCTTTTAAGGCCTTATTATTATCTGCCACTATTAAATCTGAATTAATTGTGTCATCCAAATAATTCACAATAGTTGGCGCTCCTGGGTTACGTCGTTCGGCCTAGCTAACCAAACCACGTGATCCCCCTTACAAATCTAATCGGAGAGCAGTTCATCTGCTTTAACGATTGATGTGTGAGAGTTTGGAGCTATATCAGCATCCTGATCCAATGTTGATTTGTAACCCGCGGCGAAGGAATCCCGCAAGCGTTACATGTTCGTGTGCACTAAGTCTGCACAAAACTTTGGGACTGATTCCCAAAGTTGTGTACTCGCGATAAGGAGTGCATGTTTAGTGTCCAGTGAATTGGCACCAAAGAATCCGCGAGACTCTATAGTGTTATCGTGATCGTGCAGTTAAAACAGCGTAAGGGCCAGAACCCCACAAGCGCGTTGGTTTTTATATCACGAATTAAAGAAAGGGGATGCAGTAACTCTGACCCGACGCCAGAGGGCAGTCTGCTCAGGTGTGGCACCCCTCCCTACTTATTGGTTGTGTGGACTCATGGACGCCACCGCGTGGTTGTCTGAGTTAAAGTCGCTCCATACTTTGAACTGAAATTATCTCCAAATTATCTTTTGCTTCTCTATACTGCGGGGAGTTGTAAAAGTAATTTGCTTTTGGTGGTTATGCTTTCCAATCGTTGTTGGAATGGGTTTTACTGATTTAAATTTAATTTAAACACGTTTAAATTTTTAATTTAAATTAAGTTTCCCTTCCAACAAGAGAATTCACTTTCTGAGAGTGCGCCCCCTGGTGGACACTGCCAGATAAGTCAATTCTCTTTTCCCTTGCATTTTTTTCCTGTATTCACAGATCTACTCTATTTTATTTTATTTTAGTTTATTTATTTTATTTTTATTCTACTTTGTTTTATTTCATCTATTCCCTTTTTGTCTTTTCTCTCTCTTTCTCTCAAGTTATTTCTTTAGTTTTACTTTGGAAATTCATTCCCTTTTATTACTTAATGTTTTATTTTATTCACTCTTAGTTCTGGGTCCTGTTTGTTATTGGCTGGCAATAACATTCACACACCCCCAAGCCTCCCTTATTTCATACACTTACTTTGAATTTAATTAAATAACATTTAATTGAATTTTAAAATTAAGTAGTGTCAATCAGTTGGCATTTTGCTCATCAACAAGCAATTCTCTTTAGGGAATCTGCAAATAGGGAAGGCTTTCTCCTTTCTTTCTCCCATTCTGTTATTCTATGCACTCATTTAAATTTAATTGAACAGAGTTTAATTCAAATTTGAATCAAGTGCATCTGATTTGTTTTTGTTTTATTTTATTTTTACCTTTGTTCTGCTTCTAGCTAGTTCATTTTAGACCCCTACTCTTTTATCATACACACTTGATTATTTAAATTTGGTTTAAACAAGATTTAAACTGAGATTTAAATTTACAATTAAGCTGTGTTTGTGTGACCACTTGTGTATCTGCAGATAAGGCCCTTCACCGCCTGGTGGTGAGTTGACAGTCGCCCCAGTGAGTTCCAGTGAGTGGAGCTGCCTGGCCTGGCGGTTCTTGCACTAACTGTGTGTGAATCGGGGACATTCTGACCTCGTATCACGGGCAACACGCAAGGACATCAGCGAGTTGTGTATCAGGTACAGGGAGGCAACGAGCCAGATTGACAACAAACGGCAATTTTGTTTAATTTCCCTGCTCAGGCTTCTGCCCGTAAAGGGGACAGACTCTGAGTTTAGGGAAAACTCAATTTTGACCGGTCACTCGGGCCGTTGGCGCAACTACCTTACCGAAGTGCACAATTGTGCTGATGTTCCCTGTTTGAGAGGTTGCACCGTGGTACAAAGGGGACAGGTGGCCACGGACACCGCAGTAGAGTGTTTGAACGTCGAGGAAAGGTGGCCTGCCATTGAGTTCTTATCTGAGCACCCACGATTCACCCAGGCCTAAATTAGTGACATACAGTCACTTCACCTAATTGAAAGCCACAGAATATTACATATTCTTCAATTATTCAGGTGCGGGCCAACCCTTATGCTCTCGATCCATACCATCCCTCTAGGTTTTATGACGCAACAGTGCACTCGCCTGACACCGTCATAAACCCAGCTGGAATAGGAAGTTTAAGTTTCACTTCTCCCCTCTAGCCCTTCTGTTTTAGTTTATTGCTATTCTATTTTTATTCCTTTCTATTTGTTACTGCTCTATTTCTCATTTAATTGCATCCACCCTGTTCTGTTTTGCTTCTCTACTGTGTTTGTTTCTTTCAGTTCATGTAAAAGCAGAGCCTGTGAGAGCCATCACGGAAAACTGAGTAATAGATTGACGACCGAGCAGCGAGAGTCATCAAAGGACTCTCAGGGCTACCGCCTGTCGAAATCTTTATTCAAATCCGGCACTCACCCACACAGATTGACCCGCGTGGTCCTTTTGGCTATCGACAATTAAGTGTCTAGCCTACATTCCACTAACTGTCTGCACCAGTTAACTGGAACCAAACCAAAGAATTATATAATCATGCATTATTATAAGTCGTTAGCCCTGCGCGTGCTTGCATTGGTTCTGTTTGTGCTGTCTTTCTCTCGCCAACAGCAAGCTAACGTGTTCAGAACAGCCAGCCCCAGCACCCATGGGGACGGACTCAAGAACGGGTTGGGCTCCCTGACCAGCACGATCCTGCCCAACGACGCTGTGGATCCCCAGCACCAAAGCAACGAGCAGCTGGACGGCAACCTGAATCGACTAATGGCCCACGATCCAACGCCGAGCTACAAAGAATGGGCGAGAGTCATCCGAGCCATCGCCCACAACCTCAAGCTCCAGGCGGAGGATGCCCGGAGGAATCAGGCCCAGATTCATCGTCACCACGATCAGCGACTCGTCAAGACCCAGGATCAGCGTTGGACAGTGGACGAATCCAAACCCGAGCTGCAGGAGGAGCTGCAAAGACTTCAAAAAGCCCTTGCAGAGCTCCACCTGGAGGTGGAGCGTAGAGAACTGACTGGAAAACTCCAACACAGCGAAGCTCCCCTAGCCAAAGCAGAGACTAAGCTGAAAGACAGACACACTAAAGCCCTGACCTGTGAAAATCATCTCAAACAGGCCCAGAAAGGAGTTATGGCTCCGAAACAACAAAGAGACTATGTGAATGAACTTGACACTGGTTAGTGTCAAGAGTACTGAAAAGTGGCATGGGAGGGAAAACACACATCACCGAGTTTCCCCTAACCAGTCAAGAAGCCCTAATTCCAAATGGGGTTAAAAGTCCACTGCCCAAAATGTCCAGCGGCCAAGAACCTTCGCCAGCAGCTGTCACATCCAACTGCCAGCACCTGCGACAGGCTCTGATCCAAAAGCTTTCTGACCCTGCATCAGATCAAGGGCTCCCTGCTGCCATGGACCTAAAACGGGGCAGACTGAAAAACCCATACACTTGCTACAGCCGACTGCAAATGGCCTACTTCAGAGCATGTGGTCAGCCAGCGATGGAGGAAGATTTCATCTTCAACACTCTGCTTCTCCGAGAGCTGCACCCTGCGGTGAGTGATCACCTGGCAGCCTTGGCTTGCTCACGCAGTATGTCTACTCAGCAGCTGCAAAACTTGTTTGACGAAGCTCACTCCAAGCAGAACACTGCTCCTGAAAAGACTGTAGAAAATCAAACCAGTTACACAGTCTCCGACCACTGCCCAGAAACCTGTCCTTACCTTTTTGAAAGACTGAGAAATGAAGCTGAAAGACAAAGCCAGACTCTCAAGTCACCAAGATGTGAGCTGAATGTGCAGTCGCACAGTCCAAATGAGGTCCACCTTGAACACACAGCTCCCATGCACCACACCATTGGTCGAGTGAGCCTGGTACCTCCTGTGGGCGTAGCGCAAATGGACACGTTTCCCTGGTTCACTCACAAAGACCTGCTAGACTGTTTTGAGCCCTTATTGAACGCCAGACCACTGAAAGTCTGGGCTCAAGCGTGTGAACTTCTGCCTTCCCAGTCACCCAGACCACCTGAGCCAGACGGTCAGGTCACAGAGGTCGCGGGAAATCTCCCAGCTAACCGCGGGAACCCCGGCTCAGAGCACAGTTCAAGGTCGCCACCCGGCGTACTTCAACTCACCATAGACTGTAACTCTCTCTGCTCCAAGGTCACGACAGACTCACAGCTGAATGATGTAACTACAACAGACATTATTCTCACACTCTGGGCAGACAACTCAGCCTTCAGCCACACGCTGTTAAGTGCTCTCAGTGAAGGAACACCGGACCTCCCATTTGTCAACAAGCAAACACACTTTCCACTAGACTTTCGTCTGCCAACCATGATGACTGTCAAGGACATCTGCGTTTTGAACTTCAAATGGAACAACCGGCATTTAACCCATCACTTCCTGGTCCTTCCAGACCTCCTGATGCACTCTAATGCTCATACGGACAGTGCAAATGCGTTGTTGTGGGCCCCGATGACTGTACAGCTTCCTGTTGTTCCTGTCAACACTGCCAACTTCCTGTCAGGCCAGACTATCCAACAGGTCTGCATCCTGATCAACATACAGGAACCTGTAGTACCACCTTACACCAAAGGGGGTGCTGTTTGGATCAGCATACAGGAAATTGTAGTACCACCTTACACCAAAGGGGGTGCTGTTTGGCTCAACAGGCAATGTGGTCAAACCCTAAGCCACATGCTGGGCTCCTTCACACTTTCACCTGAAGGCGTGGAACTTGGACTTGCTCTAAAAGCCACACCGCTAACTGAAGTGTCACCCTACGTAGTTCACAGCTGGCTCAGCGAATGCATGGTCGCAGACATCAGCATTCCCAAAGCCTACCATCTAGAATGGATAGTGGACCACGGCCCCTATGACTTTAAACTCAGGTTAACAGTCATTAACTTAATACCAGCTACCATGGTCGCAGAAGGAAGCTTAAGCAACACAAGTTTCACAGCATCCTTCAAGAGCATCTCCATCACTTCCATCAAACTGGTACCCACAGAACAGAACAGAGCTGATGGAGGACCAACACCTTGCTGTACCCACAGTCGCTAACCAGCCTGCCTGTGAAACTCAGGAAAGCGCTGCACCTCTGACAGCCAACCTGACAGCTAACACCACGACAGAGGAGCCATTCCCAAGGTTTGAGCCTAAAGGCCAACAGATCCAGAAAGATGCAAGTGCCCTAAAGAATGACGCAGACTGTCAAAGACTGAGAAACGTCTTGAACAAATTCAAAGTGACATTTGACAAAGACCCTTTATGCTGTGGTCTCACTAAACTTCACACAGTGCATAGGGCAACACACCCAAATGCTCCTCCCACCTTCATCAGGCAGTACAAAGGTCACATCGCCCCACATGAACCAGTGCAGGAGTTTGGTCATTCAACAGAAGGAAAAGGTGTTATCTGCCCATGCAACAGCACCTATTCAGTCCCCATCTGGTCCATTGTCAAACCAGACAACAAGTGGCAACCCACCATCGACTTCAGGATGTCAAACCAGCAAGTGCCACTGCCACGTCGTGCCAGAAAGCACAAGTCTGCACAGAGCGGAGATTCAGCTGCCTGCCAAAACTGCTATAACAGCACACCAGCGTTGACACTTAAGATAAAGGTACCCCAACAACAGCAACCAACCTGTCACAGGTACCTCAAAGAGAATGCATGCCAAAGAATGCCCACGGCCTACGTCGATGGACAATTCGACATCCATGAGGGCATTCTACAGGCAAGTGCAGGGGTACGATGGTTAAACAACCAACCCTGCCACCCACAGAACAGCAGGTGGGGTCCCCACTCATGTCAGTACGGTGAAGCAGCAGCTACCCTCAAAACCCTCCACGTCTCCACAGCCCATAACATCAGAGAACTCATGTGCACAGACTCACACCATGCCAGACTTGGTTTCACATGCCATCTTCCGAGCTGGAAACAGACTGGTTTCAAAACTGAACACAACATGCCGGTGAAACATCAACACATGTTCCAGACACGTGATCACCTCACCCAAGCACACGACACGATCACTTACGGGGAAAAGGTGAAAAGACGCTTAAAGCAACCAGGGCGTGACAAAGGCGTGAACAACCAAACTAATGCCCTTGCCAAGACTGGCACCCTGCATAACAAGCTATGGTCACACCCACCCTATTCACCCACCCTTAGTGTGGCAACAACAACCCACAGCCAGCGGACTGTTCCTGCAACATTTCCCGCCTTACTGCCACTGCCACTGACAACCAAACTTGCCAACACTTCCATGCGAAATGTTTTGCACCACCACTCATACCCCTCCAACCTCCCGTTCACGGCATCTGGTCCCATGACGGCCCCTGGCCACAAACGACTACATGAGACCAACCACATGCTGCGTGTGGGAGTGAACTTTCTAAAATATGTCCCTGATGTCTTCACAGCACCAAAGCTTGTACTGCCACAGGGCCAAAAGGGGGGTGAACTGATATACACCCACGACACACCATGTGCCAAACACCATGGTACCAGAACCACGGACGAGACATTAAAACAAGTGGCGCACTGGCCCAGCATGCAGCAAGAGGTGGCAGAGCACGCCAGAGGATGTCAAGTTTACCGTCACGTCCAGACTGCAAACGCAAAGCACCGAGCTTCACTGCAAAACCGAGGAGTCACGTTTCCACGGTCAGTTGACCAGAAAGACGGGACGGTAAAACCTCCTCTGATGCTCATGGCCATCACAGACACCATACAGGAGTCAACTCAGGTGTTCCCCACGGAACTACTGATGGCACGGCAGGTGCCACTGCCACTGCCGTTGCACCTGTACCAACCAGGAGACTTGAGTCTCATCACAGCCTGCTCTCCTCATCAGCATCGCAACAAGCTCTGCCTACAACTGAGAAAACAACTCGCAACACAGAGCCAAACCCTGCAAACCACCTGCAAATCCCGGAAAGGTATTGTGGCGGTTCTCCGCACTCACAGTTTCCTGCTGATCCAAACGGCGAACTCAAGGAAGCAACTGTTTACAGCCCTCCAGAATGACTTTGCCCAAAATCAGCTGGTTATAGCTCTGTTGACAGACCTGCTGCGAGAAATTAGCTTCTCTATGGACAGAGTGGCTATTAATAGGATTCCTCAGTATCCTACACAAACTGTGCTGGACTTTGCTACTGGCAGACCCAAAGACACGGTCAATGTCAGGTGGCGGCAACGTAACACCCATGCCAAGAAACACACCTCAGTTGCGGTAGCCTACCACAACAGCAACCCACAGCTGTGCCCGGCTCCCCACTTTCGCAGGTGTAGTTTCACCAAAGACTTTCAGTATTTCTGCCCAAACCAGCTCTTCCTCAGAAGCCACACTGAAGGAATGGGCCGGCCGCAGCCCATGACCAGCGACACACGCTGCCCTGCCGAGGCCAAGCCTCGCACCCCAGTCATCAGAACCCAAGCCGAGATTGTGGGTGATCGACTGCTCATCCACACCCCCACTCATGCTGCCATCCTAATCTACAATCAGCACAACACCGCCACTCGTGTCAGCCTGCCCAATCCAAGTAAGAGGATCCAGGTACCCCTGAGTTCCATCCTTCATCGCAGCCATCTGGCAGTGCACTGTCTCTCAAGCAAAGAGGACCAGTCAGAACTGGAAATCCCATCCTCCTCCAGGAATCACCATCACACCTTAGATCCAGGACTGGAACTGAGGATTGACAAAGGGGGGTCCCAGCTAAGTGACAGTACTCCCATCGATGCAGCCCTCCAAGCACTCTCCCGACTGCCTGTCCTGACCAGCTCACCTAGAGCCCGAGCTTGGACTGCTGCCAACACAATCCGTTGCCTCTCCATGGCAATCAAGTATGCACTCGCCCTGGGCCTGGCCTTCATCCTATCCAAAGGGACCAAAGGGATGCAAGAATCCACGGACAAGTGCCTATCTGCCCTTCCTCAAGGACCAGTAGGAACCACCTGCTGCGTGACCATCCGGATCCATGTGCCATCAAACTTGGTTAACGTCCAACGAAGTCCGCACAGGAACTTCGTTGGCCGAAAGGGGGACTGTAACGTATGGATGGATCCGTTCAGAGTCAATAAACTTTGGAGTTTCCAGAACGCTTTTAACCTGATGAACTTTGTTTGTTAATCACTAACTCGGCTCCGGACGACTGTGACTTTCGGCAGGTTTGTGGACCTGTGAGGGTAAACAGAAAACTGCAACTTCCTCACTTTGGTGACTTCAAAAGGAGTGTATTTGTGCTAGTGTGCATTTTAATGATAGAATTCTGTCTGTAAACCATAACTTCTTTTATAGGCATTTCTGATGTACCGAGTTTGATCTCTCCGTAAAGCTCCGGACACGAGCTATTCACTGAGATATGTCACACAGCTGACAAATGCATTTTTCTATGTGTTTAATGATACTGTGAAGAACGCACTCCATTTGGAGATCTGATCTGACAGTCATAAATCATGCAGATTAAGTCGTGAGGCCAAACAAAGGGAAAGCTTTCCCGCCAACTTTGCACCCATGTTATTGGCTACCCCACCTCAAGGAGGTGTGTCGGCTTATCTGTCATAAAAGCAAAGACGCACAATTTCTTGTGTGTTCTCTCCCGATTGTCTCACGAGCATCTCGTGCACGTTTTTCCCGGACATCTCCGGTGACCACGCGCTGCCATCGCGCTCAGGTTGTGGTTGTGAGTTTGCTACTTGCCTTCTCTCTTTCCTTCTCTACTTCCACTCTTGTACATAGGTGTGTATATTCTTGTATATATATTTAGACGTATAACCTCTGTATCCGTAGTTTGCATATATTAAAACGTCATTCACGCTCGATTGTTCTGTTTGTTCTTTCAGCTGAAAACCAAGTCACTTTAACGTTTTTCGATCGCTTTATGCTTTGATGCTATAATAGCAAGTTATTTTCATGGCCAGAGAATAACTCTGTTTATAATATTCTGTGAGGGACTTAGTTTGCTGGACAAACGAACAGTTTCTCTAAATAATTATTAAACCAGAACTAATCATATATGTAATTGATTATAATTTGTTGTAATTGATTCACAATATATGTTTAATTCCCCGTTGGGTCGATATATGAATCATAATTTATTCATAACCTTATGAATTATTATATTCATATTTCATCCATAAATTGATTAATAACCGCTACATTCGTTACACGCCTACCTGGCTATTCTCACCAATAGTTCTTACCTAGCTTCCGATAAAGCAAAAGGAGTGAGTCTGCCGGGCCTCTGCTTCCTTCACTATACTTACTACATTAATAAACAGTGACCTTTTTAAGTAAATCCACTACCTGTTACTGTTAATATAAAGAAAACATATCGAACTAAAACAAAGAAAGATCAAGAATGCAAACTAAACTATAACAAAAGAAAGACTAAGTGCCCCATGAGAGCGGACGGTGGATGTTCAAAGGGACCGCATCGAGGGAAAAAAGCAGAGAGAGAGACACCCGCGAGATCAGCCCAGTGAGAGAGACTCCATTGACGCCATTTATGCCGGAAACTCAGTGACGTCATCCGGCCTCCACCAATCCAAAACCTCAACGCCACCTATGGGTCTTTAAAACAAAAACTACACAGCCACATAACAAAAAAAATCAAATAAAATATGTATATATATATATATATATATATATATATATATATATATATATAATAACTTGTATATATATGCTTGGGTGTGGGAAAATAATACTCTTGTCCTCGGATGAAGAGATACTTTCAGACTGTATATGTAATGGACAGACAACACCAAATAAGACACACGATAACACAGAGCCCTGCTGAAGACACAGAAGCTGGCGTTCTTTGTTCTCAGGAGTGCTTTATAGTTTCCTGGTCCGTGACGTAACCCACTCTGACGTCCCGTCACACTATTTGTTCGATTTCACAAGTGCTTCAAGACGTAATCACACAGAGGTGATCCCAATGCGATTCAATGCAGTGTCGATGTTCCCATGAAAGGGGAATCGATGAATTGATTCTTTCTTTTGGAAAGTCAGTAAATTTGTTTGTCTGCACTTTGAAGTTTAAAAATGTAAAAGTAATAAACTGCTATATTATACATTGCATAAAAGTTAATATTTGAAAAAGCATACATTAAATAAATCGTTGTATTACAGTATGTTATATCATATTGCAGTGCTCATCATAAATATTACACAAGAAAAATTAACATTTTAAACCTGAAATGTTAACTTAGATAACCTATCCAGTAAAACTTACATGATTAGCCTTTTCTCTATACATCCACCAATGAAAATCTATTACACGTTTGCTTCTCTTGAGATTTAGAATCAGTTTTGTGATTCGTGAGAAGAATCATTCACACTTCTTTGTGAACTGGTTTGATTAATTTAAAACAATCAATTGATCAAAAGATTTAGTTTGAGCACGAGTCATGACCAAAATGCAGCTTTCATTCCCTGCTGTAATATTTTTTTTTTCTTTTGCGGTTTGCAATTGCAGATGTATGCTATCTAAACAGTCTGAAGAAATAGCTTACATCACAGTAAAAGTTTTTTCTTAGTGCTTTAAACCAAGTGCTTTTCTTTGAGCATTTTAGAGCATCCCTAGTTTGCCTATAACCTGTGTGAAACATAAAACAAAATTCTGACTAATCAAGTCTCTCTAGGCTCTGTTCTGGAAATGTTCCAATAGAACTAATATCCCCACAGTGTCACATGAATCAAAAACTATTAGTTTTAATAAAAGTGAAATAAAAAATAAATGTAAAATAGTCAAACCTGAAATCTGTTCCAAACTGCAAACTGAGTTTTCTGCTGGATTTAAGAGATGTATCGTGTGTTCTTTTGCTGTGCTCTTTTGCCACTGCAGTGGGGGCTTAAATAGTAGTGTACCCTTGTTACACAAGATGCATGTCAGTCAGTCAGAAATTATGTTATTATGTTAATCCAAGGTCTTCACTCTTTCCAGAAAATCACATGACTTTCAGGAAAAAAGGCCATAGTAGAAGGGTGTGGGACAAATTTCACAATGGACAAATTACTTCATTGTCATTTAGACATGATTTGCTGCCAGAGGAAGGAATATGTTATTATAGCTGTTACCCGTGTCTTCCTCTGAAAGTTTCTGATCCGGCTTGTGTTTACACCGCCAACAGTTGATAGGCTTGTTGCAATTTATATACATTTTTATAAGTAGTTACTTTACACAACAGTATAGGGAAATTACAGTACTTTTGCACTATTTTCTACACTTGCACCAGATAAATCCTTGAGCTTTTATTGTGATCACCAGCTGATCGCGTGAGCAAAGTGCGCACTTCTATTTAAAACACGCAGCACAAACACACTGTATATATACTTAATCACTGTATTTTGCTGTTTTATAAAAGCACAAAGCGATATCACAGTTTCGATTTTAGTTTGTTGGCAAAATACAACGTTAGAGACCTTTTATGTTCAGCTATGTTTTCAATTTTGGGTTAATTATGAAACAGCTCCACCCCTTCCAGAAAGTAATGATCGACGTCATTCTCGCATGAAGAAGAAAACAACACATTAAACAACATGGCAGCTTTGTCTTTGAGCAAAGGCTGCAGGCTGCAAGGAAAGAAAAAAAAACACCTGAAAAAAACACATTGTGTTGCAAAAGTATTGTGTTTTTTTTTTTTTTAAATAGCGTCTCTTGTCCTGTGTTGTCACTCCCTTGAGCTGTGAAACTGATGTTATGCTGCTTGATCTTTTATTTAAAGGCAGTAACTGTGTAGCTGTTGATGCAGTGATACAGTAGTGACATTAGCTCATGCATGTGTGCTGTTAATGGTTAATTACAAAAGATTTACATTTTATAAAAAATGCTTCACAATAATAATCCAAGAGGTATCTGTGAAATATGGTTATTTTGTTTTTGAGTCTTTTAAGGAAAATTAGACTATAAATTAGGATATTTTACTTTAATTTTACAGATTTTGTTTGGTAGCCACTTTTGACAGTCATGAAAGTGCCCCTGTAGTCAATTATTTTTATTTTATCCCTTAAAATGATCGGTTAGTGAGTGATTGTCGGTCAGGAAAATAATCTAAATGTTCTCATAACAATTCTCCACCAGATTTACTGCTGCATGCAAGTTCCCGCTGACTCAAAAACGTGCGTACACGAGCTGAAACTTGATGTGAGATTTGATCATATAGCCACCGCTCACGCTCAAATTGATAAATGCCACATTTTGCGTGGAAATGAGTATATGCAGAATTTTCTGGCATACTATCATTTGATAAATGAGGGCCATTGAGTTTAGGCCTATCAAATTAAAGAAACTGACTGATGTTGAAAATGGAGATTTGATTAGGGAGAATTTTCAGATTGATGTGTCAAGTGAAGTAAGTGTCACAACTTAGGTTAAACACAATGACATTGAGTATTAAACAGGTCTTGTTGTTTGTACAGATTTTATTGATGAATTGCCAGTGCTCAACAAGATTGTTACTTCTGAGAACCAAAGTTTATTTTTTGGTAACTGAAATGGAGACTACATTTGTATAACATTTTCATGCTTTTCATGTTGTTGAAAATATACATAATGTTTCAGTTGTTGCATCTCTTGACTTGAGATACTTTAAGCCCTTTGATTTTCAAGTGTCTTAAGGTACAGACTCATAGTTTATATTGTACCAGACGGCTGCATCATATAGACTGCAAGCAGCAGGCATGAGCTTTGTTTTATGAAGTTTAATGTTGATCAGGGTCATTGTACAGGGTATTTTGAGTGCCCTGTCCCTGACTAAATTTAATGTGAAGCCCTGTTAAAGGAAAAATAATAAAATGTATTCATTGCAGCACTTTATGGTCTGATTATTGGGATGGTAACACTAACAGATGGTAACTGTTGTATCTACAGTGTAAATCCTAGGGGTCTTTTAAACATTAATGTAGTTTAAATTTTGCTTGAACATTGGAGAAGTGTTGACCAGGTCAACAAGTTAACTTTGGTGTTCTGATCATCCATTGGGGTGTTAAAATTATACACTTTTAGAGTTTGTTAGTTAACACTGTCAGAGTGTTAAAAATGTTAATTTTTAAAAAATGTTAATTTAACACTTTACCAGTGGTTCCTCATATATACTCTGAGGGAGTTAAATTCACTCTTTAAAATTTGCAGTGCACTGCTCTCCATACCCTGTTGGGTCCCAGAGATAGAGGAAGCTGCTCTTTACTGAGAATTTGGATACCGCTGACTGTGACACCAGTGGCAGAACAGAATTTGACTCATAAGATTATGTAAAAATAATCCTAAAAATCTAAGATTTAAGTAATTTAAACTGTAAAACTCATGATACTGGTGAATAGTATTATATCAACTAATAAATCAACAAAATAGAGGACTCTACTCATTCATGTTACTTTTACTCACTCCTGTTATTTTTCATATGAGTAACAGGACTGAAAGTAACAAGATTGAGTTTTTAGCAAAAATGATCAAATACATGACATGTGTAGTATATTTTTAAAGGGATAGTTCACCTAAAAATGAAAATTTGATGTTTATCTGCTTACCCCCAGTGCATCCAAGATGTAGGTGACTTTGTTTCTTCAGTAGAACACAGATGATGATTTTTAACTCCAACCGTTGCCGTCTGTCAGTCAAATAATGCGAGTGGATGGGGACACAATCTATAAGAGTCAAAAAAACATGCACAGACAAATCCAAATTAAACCCTGCAGCTTGTGACGACACATTGATGTCCTAAAACACGAAACGATCTGTTTGTGCGAGAAACCGAACAGTATTTCTATCATTTTTTACCTCTAATACACCACTATGTCCAACTCCGTTCAGCACTTGGTTAGTGATGTCTGATCGTGCTCTGACAACAGCAGTGATGTCTCGCGCTTATACTTCAATGAGTGTCAGACATCACTTCCACTGTCAGAGTGCGATATATATATTTGTAGTCTTCTTCAGTGCTACAACAGTTATTGATCTCTAATTTTGATCACTGTGTTTTCCACAAAATAAAGGTTTTTGTTGAAGTGCATTAGTTATTTTGCAAAAACATGCTAGTAGAGCGATGAAGATTAACAATATTTCAGAAAAAATCAAGTGTTTATAAATTGTTTTCTAATTTTGATCTCTACTGTATATTGAAAAAAATAGAAATTTTTCTAAAATGCTTTGGTGTACACACTAAATTACAACCAACAGAGCCAGTCACATGCTACACTTGCCTACCTGAAGACGCGCACCATTCGTGAAATTCATTCAAGAAGTTATAGCAGCAGTGCATAGTTACCCTTAGTTTGCTGTTTTCCCGCACAATTGGTCTATTCTAAAAATGCAGTCGTGGGAATAATTACAGAGCCGCAGGTTTTTTTGGGCTACTTTTATAATGTACAGTGGCTGCCAAAATGTAGACAAAGGAAATGAAAATTGTTCCTTTTACTACCCAATAGCCGTCATTTCACTGTCTCCCTGTGCCTGAAACAGAAATTGTTAGTTCTGATCACGAGGATACAGAAACACTTTGCTGCAGTGCACCTTCACAGATGTCTGATGGTGGTCTAACTGACACACAGTGGTGAGTGTTGAGTCTGCAGAGCATGAAAATAATGAGCAGAATGAGATAGAGTCTGCATGTGAAAGTTCCTCTATGTCGAACATCTCCAATATGGCCACTTGTGAATTTGGTTCCTCTTAATTGGACAACTGAGAATGCACCCATGAATTAGTGCGCACATCATCACAAGTTGCTATGTCCTTGAGTGATGATAATACTGTGGCTGGATCTAGTGCTAACCATTTATCTCAAACTCATGTCTCTGCCAAGGCATGTTTCCACAAATTAACACTGGAATGTTAACATTTAAAGGGGTGGTTCACTGTTTGTTTTTTTTCCCCTAGGCTTGATCGTGTTTATGGGGCACAGTTTAACATGTGTTAAAATATATATATATTTTTATATATATATATATATTTTAACTTTATTCAACACTGTGGTTTCCCTTCTCTTAAAAACGCTCTGTCAAGTTTCTGGTATGAAGCCCCTCCCTCAAAAATACGCAATGGGCTCAGATTGGCCGGTGTATTTTGATTTGCTGTCTGGAACACGTTGTCACGATTCACATTGTTCGGAAATGCTTACATAATTCAACCCATCTAAACCTGCTAAGTTGTTCACGTTCACTAAAAGAGGTTCTGAAGATTTCTGATTTCTCAGAAGTGTGACCACTGAACTGAAAACTCTGTGCTTTTGACTCTCAGTGGGGTTATTATTTTATATTTATTATATTAATTATATTATTATTATATTATATTAATTTTTGGAAACAAATCCATTGTTTAACAAACATTTCATCCAAAGCAACATGAAAAGAGGCACATAAACAATTCAAAATTGAGAGTATACAGAGCTAAGTTTAGAGGAGAGGAAACAAGTGAGAGCAGAGGAGAACGTGTGTATACAGATAAGTTATGGAAGTGTCACGTTATTCAAGATTGAACAGAAAGCCTCAATAATTAGATATTAACTTATCTAACTGGATTTAACCTTGTGATAAACATGCAAGTTTGCAAAACAGATTAAACTGTCGTCAAATAACAACAGCATTTCCCAGTTTATATGAGCAACAAACCAGCTATTAAACATTCACAGGCCCTTAAATAATATTTTAAACATTTTAATGTTACTATTGTTTGTAGAGAAGATAGACTTTTTAAATGTGACAGGTTATTGAATTACATAGCCTAGATTCATTTAAAAGTAAAATGTCCAGCAGTCAAACACTGAAATATTTCAGATGAATCAGACTTACGTTTTTTATTGTAAAAGTTATTTACAGCATTCAAAATAAATACAGCATTGCACCCTCTTTATTTGCATTATCCAAAACCATAGCTGCAATGATACCGAGGCTCGTACTGGTACATCACTGATTCATATTTGGTATTAGCCTATAGAGAATACGAAACTGACGTCACGCCGCATTGAGTTCTGGGTAACTTCTTTGTTTATCTGCCATGTTGACAGGATTGCGCAGCCTTTCCGTTATTGAGTTTAGTGCAGTAATTTGTTTTCTATCATGATTCTGAAAAATGTCACCATTGTATGTCATTAATGCTGCATTAATAATGTAACTCTGATCATCGTTCTGAGAGAAAACTGGACAATGAAAGACATTTTTTTGCCTTTTCTACATGTAAAAACACCAAGGGAAGCAAGTTGAGGAGATGACAAGAAGATGCCAGATGGCAAATCTATTAATAATGTCAGTGATTAAACCCACTGCTTATCACTCAATAAAAGAATCACATTGAGTCTGACTCTCACTTGCTCGTGAATTAGCAGAACTTAAACGGGGACATTCAAAAGCTTAAAAAGAAGAATGGTTCATGTGTCTTAATGCACCAAGAAAAAGACAAAATTATGTACATATCTTTTAAAGTATTCTGTGTGGAGATCTTTGTCAACGATGAATCTTTAAACCACTTTCTTAAATCCATATCTTTGCTGTACGAAACCGCCAAAATTTGATTTTGAGATCGCATGCATTGCGTAGCTATGCAAAGGAATTAGATGTAAACAATACTGTATGCTTAACTATATGATTTATATTATTTATATCTATACATATAATACACACAAACTGCATTTTGCAATTTTAATGAACAGAACTACTTCTAACACACACAAAAAAATATACACTACCATTCAAAAGTTTGGAAACATTACTACTTTTCATGTTTTCGAAAGAAGTCTCTTCTACTCATCAAGCCTGCATTTATTTGATTAAATACAGAAAAAACAGTAATATTGTAAAATACTATTACAATTTAAAATAATGGTTTTCTATTATAATATATTGTAAAATATAATTTATTCCTGTGATCAAAACTGAATTATCAGTATCATTTCTGAGTCTTCACTGTCACATGATCCTTCAGAAATTATTCTATTATGATGATTTATTAATGTTGTGCTGCTTAATATTTTTTTAATTACGTGATACTTTTTTGTTAGAAAATATTTCTATTTTGAATAAATGCTGTTCTTTTTAACCTTTTATTCATCAATGAATCCTGAAAAAGTATCTCAGTTTCCCAAAAAATATTAAGCAACACAACTGTTTTCAACATTGATAATAATTGAGTATCAAATTGGCATATCATATAGTCATTTAGCAGGTGCTTTTCTCCAAAGCGACTTACAAATAAGAACAGTAGAAGCAATCAAATCAACATGAGTACAACAGTGCTGTGTCAAGTCACAAATAGATGGAAAAAGAGTAGAAATCGAAGAAAAGAAAGATAAATAAAAAGTGCTATTATTACTGGGTCAAGTGCTGACGAAAAATATATGTGTTTAGCATTTTTCTGAAAATGGCTAGAGACTCAGCTGCTCGGATAGAGCGTGGCAGGTCATTCCACCAACCAGGAACAGACCCGGAGAAGGTTCGTGAGAGTGATTTTGTGCCCCTCTGGGATGGCACCACAAGGCACTGTTCACTTGCAGAACGCAAGTTTCTGGAGAGTGCATAAGTCTGAAATAGTGAGTTAAGGTATAGCGGTGCAGAGCCAGCGGTCGTTCTGTAGGCAAACATCAGAGCCTTGAATTGGATGCGAGCAGCTACTGGCAGCCAGTGCAGACTGAAGAAGAGAGGAGTGACGTGCGCTCTCTTCGGTTCATTGAAGATCAGTCTTGCTGCAGCATTCTGGATCAGTTGTAGAGGCTTGACAGTGCATGCTGGAAGTCCAGCCAAGAGAGCATTACAATAGTCCAGTCTGGATAGAACGAGAGCTTGGACAAGAATTTGTGTGGAATGCTCCGATAGGAAGGGTCTAATCTTCCTGATGTTGTACAAGGCAAATCCATTGTCGCAACATGATCTGTGAAGCTTAAACAATCATCCGTCACCACTCCAAGGTTTCTGGCTGTCCTGGAAGGAGTAATGGTTGACGACCCAAGTTGAATTGAAAGGTTGTGATGAAGTGTTGGGTTGGCACCGACCACAAGCAGTTTACACCACACGTTCTGTCAGTGCAGAGTGAGCTCAACGCGCTGCAAATGAAGAAAACACATGCAAACAGAAAAAACACCAGCAAATAAAGAAAACATCTTCATCAGTTTGACAACACATGCGCTGCAAAAGTCCACAACAAATAGAGAAACACACTACAAGTCCTTCTCAGAAGTGATATTGAGTCATGTCTTTGCTTCTCTGAAATTTGATTGCATTTTTATGCTGTCGTAATAAAGCATTTTGACTCATACTTGTGTCTTGTGCATGTTTTGTTTGCCATCAGGTGCAAGATTCCCAGAGTGGTGTTTAATTTGTCATTTTTTTTTTTTTTTTTGTCACATTTCAGTGGTTTCTTCAAGCATTTCCCTCGCTATAACCCGTTATCATGTCTACGCAACATCTCCAGGTAATTACCAACAAAATTATATTATTTTAAATCATATTAATGTGTTTCAGTCTAAAGAAGTGTCTGTCTCAGATTTCTTTTCAGTTACTTCTTACTTTTCTGCTCTCTTTATTACTTACAGAATACAGATTTGTTTTTCTGTCAAATTTGTAATAAACCCTTTAATGCTGCAGTTTTCCTGCTAAAATGAAACCTAAAGTACACAGATCTGCTTCTTACTTGAAAGGCACTGATTTAAAACACATCAGGGGCCACATCTGTCTGTGGTATGGAGAATAGATGAATGGATGGATGGATATCAGGAGTGTCTGTGTTCACACGAGGACAGGATGATAATGGGGTTGAGCAGTCATATCTGTGTTTGGCATATTTTAAAAAGAGTAATTATCTTTCCTGATTTACCCAAACTACATTTTTAAACAAATATTAAATGTAAATATTATTTAAAGAAGATTATAAACACTATTAAAAATATTTGTTGTAAATATATAATGTATGAGATCTGATTCACATCTGATTTTTTGGGTGGTGGCTGTTTGTTTAACCGGAATAACAGGAAATGTGTTGGAATGCAGCCAAACAACTAACTCAGAGCAAAAGGAAGTTCGCATTTTCCTTTGGCTTTCACAGAAACTGCACCACTTATTGTGTGGAATAACGGGACACGGGACAGTACGCTGCAGTGAGTGAGTACAGATAAAACTGGAACTGGCGGACACATCAGGGACGGAGGATTATGACAGGCTTCGACCAGCTTCCTACGTGAACACAGATGTGTTCTTGATCTGTTTCTCTCTTGAGAGTCCATTCTCATTTAAGAACATCCGTCAAAAGTGGCATCCAGAGGTCAGACATTTTTGCCCCTGCACACCAATAATTCTTGTCGGGACTAAACTTGATTTGAGAGGCAACAAGGACACCATTGAAAGGCTGAAAAAGTACAATGAAACCCCAATTACATATCATCAAGGCTTGGAAATGGCCAAGGATATAGGAGCTGTGAAGTACCTGGAGTGCTCTGCATTAACACAGCAGGGAATTAAAACAGTGTTTGATGAAACCATCCGTGCAGTTCTGTACCGGCCGCCGGTGAAGAAAAGAGAGAAAAAGTGTTTCATCCTCTGAACCTGCTGGAAAATGTGTGTTTGCTGGGGAAGAAGAAACTTGACAGGTCATTCAGGAAATAAGACAAGACAAGTTTAAAAAAAAATCTCATACAAATGATTATTTCACCCAGCTAAAGCCTACTTTCAAAAGATTTAAGTCAGAGACAGACATGTGCTGCTCTTTTTGTGGTGCCCCAAAAGAAACTGCTCTTCAGATCATCTGGGGTTTGAATTTTCAAAGTTCGTCAACTGTTTTTTTCTGTTTTGTAAGGATGTTCTGTTTGGATTCTTTAGCATTGCAAAAAAGTCCAAAACATTGCACTCATCTATTATAAAAGAAGTCCACACAGCTCCAGGGGGTTAATAAGGGCCTTTTGCTAGTCTCGCACGAACCAAGTTGTGTACAGCAAAGGAAATCCACGCGAAGAAGCGAATTGTTTAAATTATACTTTACATCAGGGGTTGGCAAGTAAGTTTGGCATTGGGCCAAAAAAAAATGTTGACTCACTAGATGGCGAGCCAGAACATAGTCAAAGGATAATTTAAGAAAGTAATTAATGAAAAATGCAACTAGAATTGGCTGTGACGGACTGTTCCAGTGTATTTTGTAACTGGTAGTGAGCTGTTACTCTGTGTTAAATCCTGTAGTAAGACAGTCATTAACAAAAAGCCACATTTGTGTGGCGGCATCCGGGTATTACACTGGATAAATTAATAAAGCGGAGTAGTGACACTAAACCTGGCAAGTATCTTTATTCACCAACTTGCAACACAGACTGAAACACACATGTGGAAGATGTGGAATGGGGAAAAATAACTCCAAAAATAAAAGAGGACTTGAATAAGCCCATTAATGGCATGTTGCCATTAAGCCCAAAATGTAAATGTTTGAGTCATGATCTTAACAAACGTTTTATTTACTTTTTCCATTTTGTAAATAATAAATGTGAATCATTTTAATTTGCTTGGTACACAATAATAATTATTTTATGTAGCCTACTTTTACACTCTTATTCAATTATTCCTTGGCATCCTCACAAACTAAACTGCATTTTAATTGTTTGTGTGACACCCTAAAGTATGTACACATTTTGGGTATTGTGATTTTGGAAGAAACAGTTTATTTTCCATATACTATTTTTCATTTTTGCTTATATTTGATATGTCAAATGTAACAGGAAGCTGAAAAATGTAAAGTGTAAATCATTGTCTTTTGCTGAGTGAGATCAGGACTCTTATTTTGAAAATGAGCTGAGGACTCGTAAAGAATAGCATTGTGCGCCGGCGCTCTCACAACAGGGATGACGTGTTTTTGTAGGCCAACCCGGAAGTTAGCGGCGCACGGGTTCCCGCGATCAAAGCCTATGCATTTTTTCCATAGACTTTTGGGAAATCGCAGAAAATAAGCTCTGTGTTTAACAAAGGGTTATGACACTTACACGTTTTGTCTATCAAGATAATCTTTACAAGTTAACACAACATTTATAGATTTTGAAGCCTAAATAAAGTCGTCAGATATAAAAGGCTAACAGTAGGCTATAAACGGACTACAGCACATCATGGTTGCGGATCAACGTCGTCACCACCAAGCGTCCTCAAACTTTATTTAGAAAACAACTTTATTTAAAAACATGCTCACTGATTATGATCTGCGCTGTTATGAATACTTATCCACTTTTTCATGAGAAATGCTGTCCAAATGTCCCGTTTTTAATGATGACGCCTAAAGTCCCCACCAAAGGAAGTAGTCCCTTTTAGCACTTTGTTAGCAACCGCCGATTTTAAGACACAGTCAAAAAATCACAAGCAGGTTATAACTGGTGTGTTTTATGTCATAGATCAAAATGTGAACATATTTAGAGGCTTTGTTAACCACAGACCTTATTTCAGGCGATTTAGCAAAAACTCATTCAAAAAACCCATAGACTTTATGGCGATGGAACCGGAAGTCCTAAAATGCGGGTTTTGCCTACAAAAACACGTCATCCCTGAGGTACTCTATTGCTGGGGATTATTTGTGACACACACATTTGCTCCTATCTCCTCAATTTTTCCTGCTTTAACAGGTCAATAACAAAACAATATGCACACGAGTCATTTAATTCCTATGCGTATGTTTATGTTGCAAATATATTGTATATGAATATTCCAGTTTGTGAAGATGTAATGTAACATAATGGCAAATCTGATAAAAAAAATCAGTAACTTGTTAAATGTGTATGGTTTACATACATTTCTACGGTTCTTAGGCCTTACATTTCCAGTCATGTGTGATGATCTTATATACATAAGATAACTTTTGAATTGTCTCAGTAGATTTAAAGAAGTGAAAAGCTCAAATGTGTTTTTTTTTGTGTGTGTGTGTGTGTGTGTGTGTGTGTGTGTGTGTGTGTGTGGAAAAAAAGGGGGGAAATATAAATGTGAAATGTGCATTGTGCATTGTTTTGACAGAGGAAAAAAAAAAGACGTTTGTGCATTAATAAGAAAAAAAAAAGAAATATACTTTTGATAAAGCTTTATTGAACTACAATGTAAAGGAAGACATTGAATAAACAATTGCTGGGGATTATGTGCGACACACATTAGCTCCTGTCTCCTCAATATTTCACCAAAAAAGGTTAATCATGTCGAGAGATGTCAGTAAGAGATGCATGCTACAAGTGGTAGCTAATAGATAGTCTATTAAAAGCACATTTTAGTTCATATTTCATACTGTCTCGAAATAGCACAGTTGAGTACACTTAGATGATCTTAAGAAGTACTAAAGAAGAATTTTTAGTATATTAAATACAAAATTAGTGCACAGAAATAGAGCACTTTAAGTATATTATAGAAGTGTACTTTTTTTCACCTGGGAAGAATGGTCAAAAATCCCCATAAAAACACTCCTAAACCTTGTGGAAAGATTTCCCAGAAGAGTTGAAGCTGTTATAGCTGCAAAGGGTGGACCAACTCCATATTAAACCCTACAGATTAAGAATGATGTCATTAAAGTTCATGTGTGCGTAAAGGCAGGCGTCCCAAAACTAAATATAGTGTAGATGAGATTCTCAGACTAGATTATAGATCACAATAAACCTCATTTATATATTTATTGATTGATTACTTTATTTCGAGCCATAGAAATAAAAGTATTGTACACAGAAAAATGAATACATTGTACAGTATTAAACATTATACCCACATTGGGTAAAGAAAAAAACAAACAATAATCAGTTATAATAATCAGTTAAATTGTGTGTGTTGTTCATTAACGGAGGTCAGGTGTTCTTGTGAACCTGCTGTCAGAGAGAAACAACAGGACCACCCTTTACCTGTTTGTCTATGCTGTGCATTAAAAGAGACAAGACTTTGGCGAGTCAGCTGCCAGAAGGGGGCGCTATCCGAGCAACAGAGCCACCACTTGCCAGCCTTGATCTAAGAATTATGTTGTGTGCAATAAATTCAATTATTAAGATATTTATAATTGTTTTTCCATGTAATTATCTCTATATTTATTACCGTCAACACTGTCACCACTTTCTTAAGTTGATTCAATTTATGCTCCTGATCACAAATTGATTGTTATACATTGTTATATATTGATATAACAATAATGACGATGATAATCATAACAGCAGCAATTATCAAGCCTAGACATTATATGGATAATATGTTGATCATATGCAATATACCACACTATACACTTATGCCTACACTGTAGGATATAACATTATCTTATTATCAAATCCAACTACTATAATAACCTAATAACCGTTATAATATGATCATGATAAACAGTCAGCTAAAATCACAATATGTATCACTGTAAAAACTAAAGGTGCCTCAAATATCCTTTTGGATACTCAAGGAACTTCAAAATGTATTTTAAGTGCCTCAAAGCTCTTTCTCCAATAGCGGGGTTACTGGTGGAACCATTGACAGTCTTTACAGTTCTTGCAGGAACTTATAGGATCCTTTAAGCACTGTGTATTCAGTTCTGAGGTTCTGGAGTCAC
Organism: Chanodichthys erythropterus; assembly: GCF_024489055.1. Taxonomy (NCBI): domain Eukaryota; kingdom Metazoa; phylum Chordata; class Actinopteri; order Cypriniformes; family Xenocyprididae; genus Chanodichthys; species Chanodichthys erythropterus. The sequence continues at coordinate 3,744,683 of NC_090223.1, read as the reverse complement.
CTGTTCATTACCACGAGACCTTGAAGTGCTTTGGGGGAAGTTCGAGGAACTCAAATTCTATAAAAGGGTTCTTGTAAGATCTGTAAGCATTTACATGGTTCCTGGAAGATCTTTTTTAAAAAAGCCAGCATCTGGAGGAACCCGGAAGTTCAGTGAGGCCACAATAAGATGTACAGCTTTGAACTTGTAGCCTATTATTATTTATTTATTTAATTATTTATTTATTATACTTAAATTTGATTAAGTAGCCTAGGCCTACATTTATTCTTTATATTTTATAGATTAATTTAAAGCTTAAATAATAATAATAATAATAATAATGATGATGATAATAATAATAATTATTATTATTAGTAGTAGTAGTATTAGTATTATTATATGAAGAAGAAACAAGAGGAGGATAAAAATGATTCCTCGCGCGCGATATTGCTCACCTCATCATCAACAACATCATCGGATTTGAAAGTAACGGCTCCCCTCATCAAAGCCTGCCGCAGCATCCGCGGTTTGTTGGGCTATCCGTTATAAGGTTTGTAAACTCGAAATATAAACACGCAGTCTACTCACTATATTTGCAAACACATACACATTATCTTAATTTATTATACATTACTACGTTTTTACAGTGTTTACCTCTCAGTATGTCGTATGATCTAACTGCATCATACAGGTCAATCTGAATGAATAGAGTCTGGGAACGTGACGTCAGCAGCGCATTGCATTCTGGGACATTAGGTCACGGACAGTACAGTAGAGACTGGGAAATAGTGGAGGAAGATGTTAAAATTTATATTATACAGTTAAAAACATATTAGAATGGTGAACGCTGGCTGTGCCTTGGTAACATTGAATTCTTCTAGTGTAATAGGTATTTTGAGATCCCATCATTATTGAATAATTGGCTAATATCAGCCTGCTCTTAAACCTAATGTGAAAAAATAAACATTTATTCATACACAATATATTTCCATTATTCCAGATAAAAAATAAAAAAATTAAAAAAAAACCTTTGGGGAGAGAAGTTGTGTTTGTAGACTCCAAGCAGCAAGTGCTTGTTGATAAAATTTATCAACAAGCACTTGAAACACTTGAAACAACAACAAGTTTCGCGTTTGAAACAACATTCATTCTCATGTTCATTCATGTTTATTTGATACTATAAATGGACTAGTAGGAAGGTTACGAGCCTCTTGAGCTGAGGCGCTACAGCAATCTGTCACGACCATGGTCACAGCAAATTAAAGAGCCACAAAACTGTTTTTGTTGTTTGAATTTCTTTAAAAACTACACAGAAAGCTGGGTTTGAAAGCTGGGACTTTGTTTAATATCATAAGTAACCTGGTTTGTCTGTCGACGTGTTGTCAGTGTCCTCTTTGCTCTGCGATGTATTTTTCACTGCATGTGGTGTGACAGCGCCACGGCTTGTCGGACAAAGCAACAGTAACTTTGCGAAGGGTCAATTGGAAGTTTTTCAATTTTATAGTTGCACATTAAAAGGAATTCAATGCCACCCAAGTGAGAGAAAATATATTGGGGTGTTACATTCCAGACAGACAATGGTGTAACGACTGAGACAAATCAGACACAGTTATTTGTTATAGTTAACCAATAATTGTTTAAAGCTCACTCTGGGGTCTGTCCCCCATCCCCGAGAAGTTCTCAGTTACAAGTTTATTGCGCTAAAGAATGTGGTTGCCACATTGAGAACAGAGAAGAGACACAGAAAATCTGCATCTTCTCTGCATTATCCACACAGAACACAGACGTTCCTGCATTAATTTATAGACAGACTGTTCTATAAATGAACCTGCATATCCCCAGGAAATGGTATCCATTATTACTGTTGTATTGCACTCATTGTATTCACGTTTTATGATTTTTAAGTTTTATGAAATTCAAGGTAACTTCAATTATGCCATGTTTAGTGTCTATGGGTTTGTATCGAGAAGATTTAAATGTCCATACCTGTGCAACACATCAGTATTACAAGAATCTTTAATAGTTCTTCTCAGCCGGTTAATGTTGCTCGGTCATAAAAGCCCTGACAGGAGGCGTATTGCCACCCGGAAATACAACATCTTCATTGGTCCGGTCAACAACTAAGAGGTGTGACTTTGACCAGAGGTTAAAAGCCAGTGAAAAATGCCACTCCCTCTCTTTCCTTGCTTCTTGGACGACTGAAGAGACCCCCTTCTTGCTGCAGGCCTCGGCCTACAACCCAGCCATGTGCTCATCGATAAGTTGTTTCATAGTACTTCATCTAACGCAGAAGATACTGGCAAAAACTTCGGACTGAATCATCAAGATTTCTCCTCAGCCTGCAGATCCGATGCTCCTCAGCCTAAAGGCATCTTGCAAGCATTGTACATTTGAACACTAAACAGCGATTTAGTATTGATTTGTAAAACTTACCTTTGTCAGCAAAGGTGTTTTATTACTGAGGAAACTGATGATTCTTTTCCAGATTGTCTTTGACTTTTTCCTATAGCTCCATTAATGTTTCCCCTTCCGGTTCAACTCTATCATTGCTCATTCTTACCTATGTGTGTATGTGACCTGTGTGTATGTTATGTGTTTGTGAGTTAGTTAATAAAGAATTGTGCACAACACATGTTTGGTTCTGACTCCGTCTGCTAATAAATTGCCTCTTTAGTGATTTAGATCCTGACTACATGCTCTGAGTAGTACTGTACAATACCAATGTTGTTTTTCCATAACATGGAAATTAACATTTCTGAGAATTAATAAGCAATCAACACTGAGTGTCCACTGGACGAACAGGTTAATTGATTGTAATATTAATTTTATTACATTAAGTTAATTTTATTAACTGATCCAAATATTTATAATTAATTATAATGAGTTATGATTAATTATTCATATTTATTTTGAGCTAATTTGCTACAATGGGTTTCAAAAATATTGTCTGAGACAGTTTATTTTAAGTGTTATTTAGAGAGCCAAAATTAATAAAATTTAGGCCACCTTGTCAGGGTTCTGCCCTGACAGCCTTGTTTGTTTTGTCTTTGTTTAATGCGTCTTTGTTTATGTTGTGTCTGAGCACATGGCTTTGTCTGTATTTGCCATGTGCTCCTCTGTTCCCACCTCCTTGTTTGCTGTCACCACGCCCTCTTGTTTAGTCATTGTTCAGTCCTCGTTTGTTATGAGTGTTGTCACCTGTTCCTCACGTTCTTTGCTCCTTTATATTGTGCACTCTTTCCTTCATGTCTTTGCCAGTTCGTTAAACCTCATGCCTGTATACTACTCTTTTGTTCACCTAAGCTCATAGCATTTTTGTAGGAGTTTCTTGTATCCATTTTGTCCCTGTTGTCATTCCTTGTTCCAAACCATCTAACCACCTGTCATGTCAAGTCCTGGTTCTGTGTCTCTGGTCTCCCCCTGCCCTGTCCTGCAGGCTGAGCATCCCTGTGGCTGCTCTCTCCTCCTGCCAAGCAGCAAGGCCGGTTCAGTGCCTGATTGTGTCTCGTGAATCTAACTATGTGTGCTGTTTGATCCTGTCTGGCTCCCGCTACATCTTTGGGCCTCATGCTGCACACCTGCCAATGCTCACCGGCCTGTTTACAACCTGGGCTGATCTCAGTGGCCGTTCCCTCAGCGTGCTTGTCATTGTGCCTCACCCTGTATGGACTGTGTTCATTGTTTTTGGACTGTGAAATTGTTTTTGGTGTTTCTGATACTGTTCTAAATTGGTTTAAGTCCTACCTCAGTGATCGGAAGAAGTTTGTTGCCATGGGTGGATTTAGATCTGAGGTTAAAGTTGTTCAATCTGGAGTGCCTCAGGGATCAATTTTGGGCCCTCTGCTTTTTATTATTTATGTTTTCCCTCTTTATAGATTATAGATTGTACTCAACTCAACTTTATTTATAAAGCACTTTCAACACCACAAGTGGAACCAAAGTGCTGTACACAAAGTATAAAAGAGAAACATAAAAAGCAAAAAACAGACATATGACATACACACTTACAAAGCATTGTCAAATGCTAGAGAAAACAAATACGTTTTAAGCGCACTCTGAAAAACACCCAATGAAGGACAAGTTTTTAGAGACAGAGGAAGGTCATTCCAAAGCCTAGGAGCTGCAACAGAAAACGCCCGATCACCTTTACATTTTAAACGCGTAGGTGGAACCACAAGAAGCAACTGATTTGGTACGGGGCAGAGGAACGGGACTCTGAACTGAGGCTGTTTCAACCATTTTTTATCCTATATCTCATAATCTAATGGTTTGATGCAGTTGCTGATTCTCTTCTCTGCCTGCATATGGTTCTATCAGGATCAGACTGTCATTTCACTGGCTCTGGACATCTTATTCCATGGCAATCACACACAATCTGGCTTGAAGGACCATGTTGAATAGTTTTTAAAGAACTGCATTGGAATTGTTGTTTTGGTTTGTGATCACCAGGGGGTGTCGGTAAGAACGGACAAAGCCAGAGGTTGGTACTCAACTGATGCTCCATTTATTATGCACGCTCTCACATACATATGGCACATGTGGGGTGTCTAAACAAATACATATACATAATAAATCACAACTGAAATAAATACACTATACATAAGATCAACAGCAGTAAACATTTAAATAAGACGATTAGACAGATCTCCATTTTCTAATGGTGCATTACTGTGCATAAGCAGAAACAACAGTCAAAAACATGCCATAAAATACTGACTAAGAGGTTTATACACAAGCAAAAACCCTATATGCTGGTAAACAAATTAATATAATTTAAATAATCATAATGTAATACACAAACTTGCAGTATTACATACAAAAAACTATAGACGGCTGGATTTGCTCTGGACTCGCTTAAACAGCTTAAAACTCAAATTCTCACACTAAAGACAAGAAACAAGATGATAGAATCATATAAGCATGATATGAACAAAACATGTACTTCTTTCGAATGCACACCCAATGAAAGCAACTTTATAGAGAGCAGTTGACAGAGCTGTAAGAACTAAAATGTCGTCCTTCTTATGGGCGGGCCAAACTAAACTGTCAATCACATATCAACATCAAATCAGAAAACAGTATGGAAAATACTGGGCCTTTTCAACAATTAAATTACAAATAAGTTTTTAGTGTACTCTTAAGTAAAGCACATTCCACAAACAGTGCAGTCCTACTCTACATTTACTAGTGATATAACAACAAATATAGAACATTTATTCACAAGAAACTGATTATTGTAAACTGTACTTGACTGTCATAAAACTTTGAATGGCGGGCACTGACGTTACATGATAGGCAGAGAGGTGCCGCACGTGATCCATGTTAGCCGTTACACTTTCTCCAATGCTAAGAGATACAGACCCTCTCATCTCCCTATAATAAGACAATCTCTGCTATAAATGCAAACAATAGGTGGACATTTAGCCAAACCTCTTATTTTCTTTTTCACATAAAGAATCTAATGTTTTGATTGCCGTCTAGAAATTACAATACAATTTAGAGTTATAAATGTATTAATTTCTTGATCTGATTTCCAGAGTCAGTATTATGGAGGAGAATGGCTGATCATGAGCAGAGGAAGTACAAGAGGAAGAGGTAGGTAACAAAAACTCAGAGGAGTTTTGATATTACATGAAGGATCTGAGCTGTCATCTGAAGGTTTAAATATTAAATCTCAGTGATTCTGAAGGGTGTAAGAGAACTGAACATTTACTGACATCCTGATCCTGAACTGAGACTCAAACCTCAATCGATTCTTACAATAAAAATTATAACACTGATTTTTCATTCTGTTGATCTTGAAGAGTCTCAGTTTCAATTTGTACTGTTGAAGTTGGTTTACAGCTAGAAATAGTTATAAAAGCAAATCACTATTACATGAATACAAAGAACAAGTGTGATGAGTGTTAAACATCCTGTTTCATTAACAAATGAAGAATGATATTGAACTCTTAAATCACTGTTTCAGGAGTGTTTTTGTCGGATTGTTGATCATGTTTGTGAAACCACTGAATCCAGCTGAGTCTCTTGGTTTTGTTCATTTGGTAGAGGCTCCATCTCCAGTGATTCTGCTGTGTTCTGGTTCTGGTTTGATCCAGCGGCTGGAGTTTCATCAGAAGCTGCTGCATTCTGGGTTCAGAATAAGACATGTTTTAACATGTTTTCAACAGAATCACAGAAGTGTTTCTCAGTCCTGCTCCTGGAGTCTCCTTATTTTAACAGTTTTACCACATAGAAGCACTTTCTCTTTTAAATTGAAGGAAATGTTGTTTCAAAATCACATGACCTGCTGCCGATAACTTTCTAGTATATAACATATTGTAGTACTTGTGGGACTGTTTGTCAGATGATCAGGATGTGGTGTTACAGATATTTCAGGTATTAGAGTCAGTAAGCTGCGGGAGGGGACATGTTCGGTTCACTTAGTTTTGTCAGGCCATGTTTGATCTGGGTTCAAACATTTTGACACAAAAGTGAAGCATTCACGTGACTAGAAAGAAAGTGAGGCTTTGTTTTTCCTTGAACACGTGTTTCTCTGAAAACGATATGCGCTCTGGCACCGATCTTTATGAGAAACTGTTCTGTGTACTCAATACATGCTCTGAAGCTTCAGTGATGGACTTCATCTGAATGTTGCTATAGGCAGCCAATTCCCATGCATTAACATCTCATGACCACGACAAAACTAAGTGAAGCGAACATGTCTGTCATTATCTGAAGTGGTTTGTGTCAGATAAAGTGCTGATGTTCTCCAGGAGCAGGATTGAGAAACACATAATCTCTGGAAAAGTGAAATCATCCATAATTCTGACACTGACCTGAGATTCCTGATTCTGTGATCCAGTGGCTGGAGTTTGACGAGACTTTATTGACTTCTGTGTTCACGACAAGACATTAATTTACTCAGATCTACACTAAATGTGTTTCTGACACTTATTTAAAGGTGCAGTCAGTAATTCTGTCCACGTTTAAAGTAAAGAATAGCACATTTGACAAATCCAGTTTAAATGATGTAGTCAGGAAGAAACTGTTTCTTCCACATAAGGTGTTTTCTCTCGGCTCATGGTGGCCATACTGAGATCACATGACCAGCTGAATACTGCTCACTTTATCTCAGAAACACCTCAACAGAGCTGTACTGAACAAGATCTTTTAATTTATATAAATACATATTTTTACAGTGATGTGTGTCTGTATGAAAACTTCAGTCAGAGAAACATGAACATAAATCACTGAGTGCACCTTTAACATCAAGTGAATTAATAAAATCTGATTTACATTAAATATGACACTAACCTGACATGACTCCAGACATGGTTTGATCCCTGTGAGTCAGAGACAGAGAAGGAAAAGAGATTTACAGGATTATTCAGATTCAAAAAACATCTGATAATAGATGAGTCCTGGTTTAAACAAAGAAAAATAAACCTTCAATAATAAACGTAGCAATTCCAATAGGTTACTCACACCATGAGTGCTCTGGCTCTATATATCCAGTCTAGATACATCTGAATGAATTCAATTGTGTTCAGTGAGTGTTGAAGATCAAGTGCTTCAGTTTAATTCAGTTTAGAATGAGTCAATGAGTCACAATCATTATAAAAACAGCAGAAATATCTTTATGAAATGATGCCCTCAAAGACCGCAATAAATAGCAGTAAAATGCTGGTTGTGAATGAGTAATATATTGAGTGTTTTTCTGCTGTAAACTGTGAGCAGCTGTCAGTGAATTAGACTGAAGATCACAGTCAATAAACACACATGTGAGATTCAATCATCAAAACACAAAACTGATCATTTAATCCCTGAAAAGACAGATGATTGGTCACATATGTAGTCATATTTTTAAATGAAAATCCCTTAAACAAATATAAGAGGCATCAAAACAGCTGAAGTGAATGTAATTAATTTAAATGTCTTTAAGTGCAGGTTATACTCACAGGGTTCAAATACCAGTAAAACCATCAGAATTAAAGTGAAGATGAATTCAGAAGAAAAGACGACGATCCTCAGATCTCCAACTGCACCTTCACCATTAACTGAGGATGAAAAGAAACAACAGGAATTTATTTACAGCATGAACAGCTGATTATAAGGCTTATGACTGCTCCAAATTAATATATGTATGGTTCGTTTAGACACTAGATTAATATATGGTAAATTAATATATGGTTCGTTTAGACACTAGTAGAAATGGTGGTAGGAGTTTCCAGTTAGAGAAACTGGAGCGAGAGAGAAGGTCCCATTTAAAATATTTTATTCGAATTATAGCTGCATGTTTGAAATATTACAGGCATTCACCAATAGGGGTATGTGTGGTCTATAATGAACAGAAAACAAAATACAATATAAGTTTGCTGATATAAACAGTATTACAAAAGGCATGAAAAAAAATAACATTATATACAGCAGTAGTACAGTAAATAAAATTATACATATTATTCAAATTATTATTTGAACTAGTACAGTTCACAAATGACAATAACAAAATGTACAAAATATCTAAGTTGAACAGCTTAGAATGTAAAATGTTAACTTAATAATAAAAATGTATATACATAAAGATACCTCTAGGGGGCATCATTGGGCTTTCATACACAGCTGCCCTCAAATGTTACTCTGAACATTTGAACATGGTAGAAAGCCCTTCCTAAGTGGCAGGATTGAAGTTGTCATCATCCACGAGCTTGGGAAGTGGGATCAACTGGGCCACCAGTCTAACATAAGTTCTTGAACCTGAACCGCAACTGTCCTTATTCATCCATCTTGTCCAGAGAAGGTACGGGCCACATTGCCCACTAGCCAGAGGGCTCATGGAAGTTGTGGGTCCATGATTAGCACTACTTGGTCAATCCTGAGTTTGTCATTGTCCCTTTGCCATTGTCTTTCCTGAAGACTTGGCAGGTAGTAATTAATAAATCTAGCCCAGAATTAGTCTGCAAGTATTTGACTATGCCTCCACCTCCTGGTTCCCAAAAGATTGCTTAAGTCATACATTAACTGTGGGAGAGAGGAGTCATGGTGACCCATGAGCAAGATGTTAGGTGTGATTAGGTCTGGGTCTGCGATATCGAATGATACATAGCCTAAAGGCTTAGCATTCATGATGCCTTCCACTTCAATGAGAACAGGCTTGCCCCTTCTAGCTATATATCTCCATAAAGACATCAAGAAGGCATCAGTGTTGAAACTCTCAAGTAGATCCAGATGGAGGCAACAGGTGGTCATACAATTGAAGACTATTCCCCATCTCTTTTCAGTTCGTCGTCCTATTTTTTGGTGAACTTGGTGAAACATACCTTTCACATCTCCGCTCACAGCAACGGTGTGCTGTCTGAACCAAAGCAGAACTCCAAGAATAGATGGACCAAGTATCGGACCACGAATAAGGTGTTCATTTAATGACTGACACTGATATTGGAAAGAACAGTTAAACACAACCCTTTTTTTGCCATTGTGTTTCACCATACGGTGTGGAATGTACCAGGATTCAGTGGACTTCTCAGCTTCCTGAGGGGAGATTTCTTTCACATAGCCAGCCTCAGAGAAGTTTGGGTCTTTGGCAAGTCTCGGTCTCTGTGCAGTGCTGCGGAGGGATGCCAATACTGTTTCCTTTGGGGCTTTAAGGGTGTTAGCGTTCGGACCTCTGAGCAAAGAAGTGGTATATTGTAGAATGCAGTCTACCTCTACTCTAGTAGTGTGGGATTTGAGTAGTGTGAGAGTGTGCTGGTCCTGTTTGAAACAAGTGGCTGTTGTTTCGTTAATGTAAGGTAGAGTGTCAATCTACCTCAACATTCTTAAGAAGCTCAGCATTCTGAGTATATATAGAGGTGTTCAGACATTATTGGTCACAAGGAGCAGGCTATTCCCAACAGGGCCTTGGACAGTCCAACCGAATCTAATGTGAACAGCTATGGGTGCATTAGGAGGTCTCATTCGTATGGGCTGGACTGGCAAGAGTATGTGAGGCATGTCTGACATCAAGGGCTGTTTTCGCTCAATCTGTGGCAATGGTAAGGACCGGATATGGGCATATATGCGTTGGAGAGCAGCTACTGGATAGTGTTCAGACAGTCTCAGATTCTCTGCAGTGAAGGCATGATTAATCTGGAACTTCTTAGTTTGTCTGTTTAAAGTTGACACAAAGAGGAAAACAGATGGTCCATTTAAGTGAAGTACATCCTGACGTATTGTACGTAGGCTGAGTGTTTCATTAAGGTTTAACTGTTCCACAGTCTGTGGAAGTATTATGCTATGCTCAGAGCCATCGTCTAACACTGCATACGTCTCCATGGCTTTATCTCTGTGATGGAGTAGAGCCTTGACTACCATTAGCATCACCTTTGGAGATCGATTGGGATGATCTAAGCACACCTGGGAAGGGGAAACATTGACCAGAAGATCACTCTTTTGTGTTTGCAAGGCTGCTTCATGGAGAATGGTAAGGTGCAGCTCTTTGCAAGTCTTGCATCCCCGCTTCAGAGTGCAGTGGTCTGTAGCATGTGCCTTTCCACATTTACAACCCTGTTTTCCTTCCATTATACAATTCATTATTTGCTCTGTGGTTAGTAACTTAAATTTAGAGCAAGAGTTCAGGAAATGGTCCTTATTATTGCAATAAGGACAATACGGTTGAAACTCTAGTGTTTTGAGCATCCCTAACAATGAATGGATGGATAGGTCATCAAAAGCTTCAGCATCTCCAAACTTTACAGCAGGAGCATTCAGTATGGCACCTAACTCATATGGGACTAGCTGGCGTGGTTGACCATATTTATTTTGCAGTGCTTGTACAGCTGTGTACAGCCGGGGATCGTGCATATACACCTTGGCAAGCTGAAAAATACTGGGAAGCTTTAAGTGACCTAGGAGCACTTAAAACTTGTACTGTTCACTTAAGTGCTGTTGGCTATTCATTAGATTGACCAATGCCATTTTGAGCAGTGCAAAGTTACTCTCACGCCGTTTCAAAGGTTGGTATGACGGGTTTTGGAACACCATAGGCAGAATATCTCTAGTCTGGGAGTCTGCGCTTGAGGTTTATAGATTGCTGCCTGAGCTGGAAGGGCATGAGATGGAACTGGATGAGGTGCTGGGGATGCCACTAGAGTGTGAGGATACAGTGCTTGGTGTGGCTGAGGATGTCCTGAAGCCCCTGAGGCTACAGTCCTGTATATATATATATATATATATATATATATATATATATATATATATATATATATATATATATATATATATATATATATATATACTACAATACAATATAAGTTTGCTGATATAAACAGTATTACAAAAGGCAAGAAGAAAATCAACATTATACACAGCAGTAGTAACAGTAAATAAAATTATACATATTGTTCAAAATATTATTTAAACTAGTACAGTTCAAAATTGACAATAACAAAATGATTGTTTATTCACTCACAGGAACAACAAACATGCAGTCCAATATCTGGCACAAAGAACAAGTCAGTTTTCCTATATACTTAATACTGATACAGACATGTCTTGACTTGTCCAGACAATAATAAAAAATGCATATACATAAAGATACCTCCAGAGGGCATCATTGGGCTTTCATACAATATGTGAATGGAAATAAGAGTAATAATGTCTTGGTTACGTATGTAACCCTCGTTCCCTGAAGGAGGGAATGGAGACAGTAGTGACCGACGAATTGGGATATCGTTAGAGAGCCCTATCAGCTTTGATTGAAACTAAACAAACCAATGGAATTGGTGTGCGATATTTACGATAATGCGCACTGCCCCCACCAGGTGGGTATAAATAGTGAAGCGGATGTAATCGCACTCTGTTTTTTGCTGAGGAGACAACCTAGAGTCTGCACTACAGCGAAGGCACAGGAACTGTGCCGACGGGACGTACATCTCTGTTCCCTCTTTCGGGGAATGAGGGTTACATACGTAACTGAGACGTTCTCTTTCAGTTGATCACGTACGTCAGTAGTGACTAACGAATTGGGATCCCAAATAAAACGCCACAGTTACTGACCCCTTCCAGCGCCCAGCGTAAGCTCCAGCCACCCGGCGCACCTGGTGGGCAGAAAAGGGGGCTTACACTGAGAGAGTCTAATGATGTTCTACTACAGTAAGACTTAAACAATACTGGGGAAGCAAACCCATAGGGGACACTGCAGAGGCCACAATCTACCCTGCAGGAGAGGAATTACGTGGAAATATGTGGAGTCCGTGGGATGGCTCCAGCCTAGACTCATCTGACAGGTGACAGCAGAGGTGGATCTGCTAAGGGAAAGACACTGGCTCACCGTAGGGAGTTTGACCGTGGACAATACACATATGGGACCAGTCAGGTGGAGGGGTCACAACATATGGCACAGACATCAATGTTGGAGATGGACGTTTGGCCTGGCATCAGACACTTCTCAATGTCCGAGCCGCAAGGGGAGGCGGAGGAACTCGACAGGATTCACCAAGCGGGGAACTCTACTGGAGCAATGGATGCACGTATCTGGCCCAGGGGGCGGGAGTGGCATAGCAAGCCAACACTAGAACGGGTTTCTTCGTGTTACCGGCTACTGGAAGCGAGTACACTGGAAGATACCAGTTATACACGAAGGCTATAGAATCTAGCGAATGTGTTGGGTATCGCCCAGCCCGCAGCTCTATAGATACCTGTCAGCGAGGCGCCGTGCGTCAGCGCCCAGGAAGAGGCAATTCCTCTAGTGGAGTGAGCTCTTAACCCGAGCGGGGAAGGCATGTCTTGGGACTGATAAGCCAAGGAGATGATGTCCACTATTCAGTGGGCCATCCTCTGCTTGGAGACAGCCTTTCCCTGCTGCTGGTCTCCGTAACCGACAAAGAGCTGATCTGAGGTCCTAAAGCTTTGCGTTCTATCCACATACAGGCACAGACCACGGATGGGAAAGAGCAAAGCCAGGGCTGGGTCTGCCTCCTCCGAAAGCAGCACTTGTAGGTTCACTACCTGATCTCTGAAGGGAGTGGTAGGAACCTTGGGCACATATCCAGACCAGGGTCTAAAGATAACGTGAGAGTCACTGGGCCCGAATTCCAGGCACGATTCGAAAATGTGTGCAGGTCCCCTACCCTCTTGGGCGAGTTGCGACATGCGACGGGAACGTAGACCACCCTGATGGTTGATATACGCAATAGTCTTGTCTGACAACAGCTCCTTGAAGTGGCCCAGTGCAAGACATACTGCTAGCAACTCAAGGCAATTGATATGCCAATGCAGTTGGGGCCCCGTCCACAGACCCGACACTGCATGCCCATTATACGTGGCTCCCCACCCAGTGGAAGAGGCATCTGTGGAAACATTTAGCTCTTTAGCTCTTGTTCTTTTGTGCTGAAGCACACAGGAAACAGCTGCAATGTGATTGCAGGTACACACTGATCGCCTGGTAGTCACATTCACAGAGGAACTGGCCCAAATCGCAAACCAGCAGGGCAGAAAACAATGCTGTGAAAACAGCAGCTGAAAGCTGTATAATAGCTTGTGAAAGCTCGTGGCTTTGCTGTAGGGTGCCTTAACACCAGCACGACGAAAAAAAGGCTCTTCAAAGGCTTGAGAAGTCACTCTTAGTCAAATAGCAGGAACACAACAGGTTGGCTCTGAAGCGAAAGACAGAGTGCGATTGCATCCGCTTCCATATTTATACCCACCTGGCGGGGGCAGTGCGCATTATTCAAATATCGCATGCCAAATCCATTGGCTTGTTTAGTTTCACTCAAAGCTGATAGGGCTCTCTAGCGAAATCCCAATTCGTCAGTCACTACTGACGTACGTCAAAAGTGACTGACTGAAAGGGAACTTTAAGATGAAGCTGATCTCACTGCTTCACAGTGAGAGTTTACCACACAGTTCAGATTAACATTCTGTATTAGATTATAATATGTATTTACTGTAAAGTTCATGGTTTATATACAGATATATTACTGATGTTGAAGTGTTTGCTCACCTGTTTTCAGTATCAGTTCAGTCATCAGAGCAACAGAGTTCAGTAAAACAACACCGACTGATCCAAACACATACACAGGAACAAGATGGGGAAAATCTGGAAGATCAAATAATACAGTTTCATATCATCACAATTAGATCAAATAATACAGTCAATATCATCACCATTAGATCAAATAATACAGTTAATATCACCATTAGATCAGATGAAACCACATTAAAAACCACTACAGGAAAAAAAAAAAATCTTCACATCTTTCTAAATCTGATTATTAGTCTGTTTGAAGTTTGAAATTAATAATAAATAATAAATTATACAAAAATATTCTGTAGAATAATAATGTCTTTCATTATTCATCTACAATGAAATTTTATAAAAACAGCACCTGAGGGTGCAACTTCACCACAAAAAAAAACATACAGCTGTGGCGTTTCAGGAATTATGGATTTAACTTAAACTTACAGTAAAACCTGTATTTCCTTAACTGGTATAATGTTAATATACCAGAACTAAAATACCATAAAACACAGGAGGTGACGAGAAAGTTCAATGTTTATGACTAGCAGCTTCTCCACAAGCTGATGAAGTAAATATTATTTCTCATGTGTACAGAAGTACTTACTGAGAGTTGACAGAGGTTTAGATGTTGTTTTATTGGTCAAGAAAAAAATGGCACCACCATCATGGAGATCAGTGTTTGCTTAGGTTGGGCTTTCTATGTTAGATTTTTCTCTGCAATAATGCATATACTGTTGTAAAGCAGTGCTTTATAGTGAGCAGATATTAGCTGCTTTTATATGACGTTATAGTAATTGTGAGATTGCATGATTGCATCCAAAGCATCTGGATTTTGGTTTTGCTTTACCAACTCTGTGAAACTACAGCATGAGAAAAAGTGTTTCAGCAAACAGATATATGGAATAATTTAAAAACCATGTAGTGCATAAAAAATGTTGAACTACTGCATCACTTTGACACACAGAGACATCAAACATCAGCATATGAATCGCAACAATGGTGATTAAAAATGCTTTACGCTGCAATGCATGCTGGGTATCACCATAGGACAAAACTTCCATCATGCACTGCAGTATGAATAATTATTTTCACCACTGTTGAGGATTGTATGCTCTGTTTTCATGTCTAAGCCTGAGTGGTAATAGTTGTTTTTTCAGCATTGAAGCAATAAGGTGCCATTTGTTTGGATTTTTTTTTTTTTTTTTTTTTTTTTTTTGCAATTTTGTAATGCTGAAAATACCTCTTTATGCATTTGAAATGCATTTCAAGCAGAAAATTCAAACTGATCTGCTCGTTCAGTCTTTTAATTCAGCAATATATAAGTGTTTGCTGTGAAACACCATTGCAATTGCTCAAAAGCAAATTACTTTGGTGGCATTATACTTTGGTATAATGGTGGCATCATTTTTTGACCAATTAAATCGCTGTTAATTCTCAATAAGAACTTCTTTAGATGTGGGACAGAAATAAAGTCAACCTGGTTAGTAATAAGTGAATCAGACCTTTTAATCAAACAGTTTTACTCAAACAGATAACAAAATTTTTCACTGTATATAGTAAAGGAACTTACTGTTAACAGGTTTTTACTGTATAATTTTACAGTCTTTATGATAATGGTACAGTGTAGAGACTCAATCTCTCTTCAGAAGAGAATAAACTAGAGCTGATAGCAGAAGATGATCAGATGATTGATACTGTACCATAATCAAATGACCAAGTGAAGTTTATCACTGTCCAGAGTAACTGAAGAAATGCAATCATGCAGGCCCATCCCACACGATCTGAACATGAACAAACACATCATCATCGTCATGGTAACGGTTTCTGTAAAGTGTTCATTAACTGACCGACATATAACATGTATAGTACAATTTAGCTTAAGATATACTAGAAAGATATTTCAGATATATAATTTTAGATTATCGCACCCTTTTCATTTTCCAGAGCGATGATGTAGAAACAGACCATTACAGCATTGACCAATAACATGAGAGTTAAATACACTGATCTCCTGACTGAAGATGAACCTGAAAAACATGTTTAATAATATTAGTTTAAAAAGAAGAGCATTTCTGTGTTTGACACTGACTGAATAAAAATAAGATCCTAAATATATAATCATCTCACAAATGTTCAAAACATTTGAACACATATTATTATGAAATCACTGGAAATATTTCTACTCTCACTCAAAATCTGTAAAGATCAGACATTCATAATGACATGAGCAAAATATTGATCTCATTATGATGAGTTATGAGTGTTTATATCAGGAGCAGATCATAATTAATCAAACACTTACAGCCCATTATCCGAACACATGTTTTGTCCCAATCACATCTTGTTACTGTGAGAAACAATGGTAAAACTGCAATAATGATGAATCCTGAAAACAGAAGATTGATTACAATAAAAATGAGATTCACAGAAGATATCCATCACTCATCATATTTACAGTATGTCAGATTCACTTCTGCTTGTAAGATGAAAATGGTTTTATTTTTCAGCATTTCAAAACTTGAGGATAAATAAGGAGAATGAGGAGCACAGCTGAATAATATAGGCTATATATGGGCAACATCTCATGTGCAGCAGATGTTAGCACAGATGTGATTCAATCACAGTCCTGATGATATAGAGCTCCTGATCACGTAATGTCGCATTAAACAACAGTTCCACGAACAACAAATAGGGAAAACACAGAAAGCAAGGTTAACTTACTGTCAGACATACCCTGAACTCTTGGTTGATTAATCCAAACCTCTCTTACTCGAGGTATGCTGTTTCTATAAACGCATCCAGAAGTAATGTAAAACAGATGCTAGTAGCTTCAAAAAAGACACCAAGTGTAAACATAGATTTGTTTTGTTTTTTTCTTATGTTGTTTTGCAATTTTTTTTTATTTGCACTAATTTTTTTATTTACTACATATTCATAAACTAAATTAATGTCAAGATCGAAGAGTAAGTTTTAACATTAATAGATAACATGGACATCAGTGTGAACATTAATTAATTGTTGTAATCAAATGAACTTGTTAAAATAAATGCTACACACTTTAAAGATACTGTAATATTTAAAAGGTGTGTTATAAAACCCCTTCTCTTTTTCTTCTTACACCCTAATATAAACTGTAATTAATTAATTAATCACATCAATATATTTTAATATGTAAAGAACAATATGTCTAGAACACAAAAGGAAAGTTTCCACAGATTTTTCTTGATATGATTTTAATACAGTTGAATAATGTTTTCTTGCACTATTACTCATAAATGAATGTAAATAGTTCATAAATGTAAACTCACCTCCTCTAGCAGATCCAAAGGCATAAAACAGGAGGATGAATTGTAGTGAAGGCAGAACATCAAAGCTTACATTACCCAGAACCCAGAATATATTAATGTTCTGTTGACTTAACTTCCCAATTGATTTAACCAATGCTGTATAAGGAAAAAAATAATAATAATTAAATAAATAAATCCATCCAAATGTTTGATCTGATTTTAAATTAATACCATGATAAACAAAAAAGTACACAGTAAAATCCCAAGGGTTAGATCAACTCTGTTTAGAGAACATATGGTCCCTCTCTAAATAGTGTTAATGTAACAGTGAAGCAGGGTTAAAGTTAATGAGATAATTAAGCAATTCATTAAGTGATGATTGAACATTAATGATGAACACCTGCTGTTAACAAGCAGAATCACTGAAGAAAAGAGAAACAACAACTACAACTGACTTTAGCCACAGCTTTAGATGAAATCAACTAAAGATGATAAAAGACATTAAATACCTCAAGATCTGATTAAAACGTCTGTTTCACTTATTACCAGCCAGGTTGACTTTATTTCTGTCCCACATCTAAAGAAGTTCTTATTGAGAATTAACAGCGGTTTAGATGTTGATGTTTTGTTGGTCAAAAAATGATGCCACCATCATGGTGGTCAGGGTTTGTTTTAGTTGGGCTCTTGACCCTTTTACGTCTTTAAGATTATTTGCGTTTGAGCTATGGTGTTTCACAGCAAACACTTGTACATTGCTGAATTAAAAGACTGAAGGAGCAGATCAGTTTAAATTTTCTGCTTAAAATAAATGCATTTCAAATGCACAAAGAGGTATTTTAAGCATTACAAAATTGCAAAAAAAAAAAAATTCCAAACAAACGACACCATAATGCTTCAATGCTGAAAATGAGCAACTATTACCACTCAGGCTTAGACAGTGGTGACAATAATTATTCATACTGCAGTGCATGATGGAAGTTTTGTCCTATGGTGATACATAGCATGCATTGCAACGTAAAGCATTTTTAATCACCATTGTTGTGATTCATATGCTGATTCTTGATGTCTGTGTGTGTCAAAGTGATGCAGTAGTTCAACATTTTTTATGCACTACATGGTTTTTAAATTATTCCATATATATGTTTGCTGCAACACTTTTTCTCATGCTTTCACAGAGTTGGTAATGCAAAACCAAAATCCAGTTGCTTTGGATGCAATCAGGCAATCTCACAATTACTATATCATATAAAAGCAGCTAATATCTGCTCACTATAAAACACTGACCTCACTGCTTTATAACAGTATATGCATTGTTGCAGAGAAAAATCTACCATAAAAAGCCCAACCTAAGCAAACGCTGATCTCCATGATGGTGGCACCATTTGTTTTCTTGACCAATAAAACAACATCTAAACCTCTGTCAATTCTCAGTAAGTACTTCTGTACACATGAGAAAATAAAGTAAATCTGGTTATTAATATTTGAAGCTGGTAATGCTGTTTGTGGAGTTGTTTAATCAGATCTTCAGAGAATAAACACTTTTTATCTTCAGTTGATTTCATCTAAGGCTGTGGCTGAAGTCAGTTGTAGTTGTTGTGTTTCCCTTTTTTTCCAGTGATTCTGCTTGTTAAGAGCAGGTGTTCATCACTAATGCTCAATCATCACTTAATTAATTGGTTAATTATCTCATTAACTTTAACTCTGCTTCAGTGTTATTTAACACTATTTAGAGGGGGACCAAATGACCACTTAATATTACACACATTAAAGTAATTATGTAGGCATTATGACAAAATACTGACTCAGTTTATCTACATTATGAAAGTAAAATGTAAATAAACACAAATGAATGTAATTCAGTATGAATTCAATCATTATTTAATGTATTCAACTAAAGAATACTGTAATAAAGACTAGTAATAAATATCTTGATAATAAATCTCATTAATTATACACTGTAATAAAATACTAATCACAACTTACTATTTAGTTTTTCGATGAGATAACTCAAATATTCAAATAACTTTCCCTAAACAATCAGAGAGAAGCTTCAAAGATTAAAGTGGCTTCATTTCTCCATCCCTACTCAGTACTTTTAGGCCTTTTTTGCAAACATTTAGACCAAGTGTAGCTATTTTAGAGAGCATTTACTCTTTTTGAGCCTGGTTTTAAACATGAACTATCTGTAATGTCATTTCGGGTGTGTGGAAAAAGAGCCAATTTAACAAAACCATCTAATTACACAATTTACATTGCAATAAAACACAATGAAATACAATAAAAACATAGTGGTCAGACAACTCTACGCACTCTGCATACCATGAGAGGGTGCTTATTAATGTCGTTATTATAATTTTTAAAATTTTTAAAAATTATTAATCTACTGTATGTGTGTGTACAGTCATGTCATAATGTGAAAGCAAGAAAGAATGAGAATATATAAAGGTGTGTGTTTGTGTGTTGTAAAGTCAAACGTGTGCGGGATGTGCGAAAAGTATCAGCCATCTGATTGGCTAGGTTTCGTTATGACAATCATTAATAATGACAATCATCAGAATTATCTTTATAAACATTTAATGTGTCTCTACTCAGATAATTAAATAAATGCATGGATACATGCATTAAAAAGAAAAACTAAACAAAAGAGATTCAGATTAGTGATTTGTTGAGCTGTGATTTCACTAATGCTGGTTCCTGATCACATAATATTTCTCATAAAGATATGGAAGCAAAATCATCAGCATTATCTTAGTGGTTGATCAGACTTGATCAGATTTGATTCATGATTAACAGATTTTTTATTGAATTGCAAAATCTGCTAAATGATTAATATTTTTTAAAATAAAAGGATCATAAAATTGCATTTTTATATACTGCTATTTTTAAAAGAAGCTATTTCACATAACATCTCGGTTACATAGGTAACCCTCGTTCCCTGAAGGGGGAACGGAGACGTACGTTGGACAGACCTACGAATAGGAATCTCACTAGAGAGGCCAATCTGTTTTGAGAGTAACTAAATGAACCAATGCACATTGGCATGCAATCATATGCAGCAGCTGCTCACCTCGCAGATATGTAATAAGCAGCAGGTGCATTGCATCTTCAGGTTTTTGTTGAGGAGCCAAACAGGTTAGGCAGCAGCATCAGCGGGGTACAGTGACTGTGGCGACCTGATGTACGTCTCCATTCCCTCCTTCAGGGAACAAGGGTTCCCGAGATGTTCTCGTCGGACAGACTGACGAATAGGAATCCCTACCAAAGCGCCACAGGAGCAGCTCCCTTCCAGCGCTCTGTTGCAAGCCACCTAAACCCCTTTGCCTAAGGACGGTGGGACAGGGTTAACACAGAGAGTGTCGATCACTGCTGTTCCCCAAAAACCCATTCAGTGAGAATATTGGATAACACTGAGAAAGCATACCCTTTCGCTAGGAAAGGAACACTTCAGAAGCCACATCCTTACCTGAAGAAGTTATTTGGTAACGTATAAAGTACATATGGACTAACCCGATAGGACTGTACTAAGTCCTGAAGAGAGGTGGGTTCTGCCAGAGGGAAAGTCACAGGCTTTGTTTAGGAGCAACTGTGGAACTACACATATGGGATCCCTGTAGGGTCACACATATGGTACCCAGCCTAAATCTGGTTCTAAAGGATACAACAGAGTTTAGGCCTGGCGCCAGACACTCCGTCACATCTGACTGCCGAAGGGAGAGTGGAGGACTCAACGGTGTCTGCCTTGTAGGGACTCTCTGGAGTAATAAGCACATGTATGCGCAGCAAGCCAACACTAAGCCGAGGCCTCTCCATTCCTCTGACCTGAGGAGAGAACACGGCTCGACACGAAGGCTATAGAATCTAGCAAACATGTTAGGTGTTGCCCAGCCCGCAGCTCTACAAACGTCTGTCAGTGAGGTGCCACAAGTCAGCGCCCAGGAGGATGCAACATCTCTTGTAGAGTAAGCATGCAACCTGACCAGGCAGGGCATGCCTTGTGCTTGGTAAGCCAAGGCAATGGCGTCCATTATCCAGTGGGCAATCCTCTGTTTGGAGATAGCCATTCCCTTCTGCTGGCCTCCGTTACAGACAATGAGCTGGTCTGACGTCCTGAGGCTTTGAGTTCTATCTATGTACAGTCGCAAATCGCAAACTGGACAGAGCAAAGCCAGGGCTGAGTCTGCCTCCTCCGGGAGCAGCGTTTGCAGGCTCACTACCTGATCCCTGAAGGGAGTGGTAGGAACCTCGGGCACATAGCCAGGCTGGGGTCTCAGTACCACGTGGCTGTTGCTCGGCCTGAACTCTAGGCACAATTCGTTGCCCGAAGGTTCCACTTCAAGGCATAAGTACATCTTTTAGACAGTGCACGTGACGAAGTGATGGTGTTAAGTACCTCGGGGGTAAGTCACCTAGAACCTACGCGTCCCGTCCAGGGACCAGACATGGAGTTTTCAGAGGTGTGGATGAGGGTGTCAAAGGGTGCCCCATCTCTGACTTTGCACAAGGCCTGTGCAAGTAGACTCATTGGGGGAAACACATATTTGTGAAGGCCCCAGGGCCAACTGTGTGCCAGTGTATCTGTACAACAACCGGCAGTGAGAGGTTTCTGGCGTGGCAAACAGGAGGCTCTTCGAACTCTCTCCAAATCAGCTGGACCACCTGGGGGTGGAGTTGCCACTCTCCTGGAAGCAACTCCTGAGTGCTTGTCGGCCACGCGGTTGAGCTCACCAGGAACATGAATGGCGTGAAGCGACCACAGATGCTTCTGACTCCAAAGGAGGAGATGGCGGGCAAGTTGTGACATGCGATGGGAGCATAAACCACCTTGGCGGTTGATGTACGCAAAGATCGCAGTGTTGTCCTTGCGGACCAGTACATGCTTGCCCTGTAATGGCTCTTTCAGGTGGCTCTGCAAGCAACTCGAGGCAGTTGATGGTTGATGTGCCAATGCAGTTGGGGGCCTGTCCAAACCCCTGATATTGCATGCCTGTTGTACGTGGCACCTCAGCTGGTGGCAGAGGCATCTGTGAACATGCCGAGACACCTGCTCTAGGGGCACTCCTGCTCGAAGAAACAAGGGGTCTGACCAGCAGCACTGGAAAGCACTGTAAACTCTTTCAGGGACTTACTCTTTTAAAAGTGCTGAAGCATGCAGGGGAACAGCCGCCGCAACACAGACAGGGATTGTGTGCAGCCTGTCATGTGCACTCCTCTCTTTGAACACTCTTACGGACTGTCAAAACGGCTTTTAACGCACCGTATTGGCCACGAGAACAGCCCTTTTCAAGCTGAAAAAACAGTTTTTTTGATCAAAAAGGCAAGCACAAACACAAAAGAGAGAAAAAGAGAGGACTCAACCTCGCTGCTGTGCTGTGCGAAAAGCTGAAGATGCAAGGTACCTGCTGCTCATTAAATATCTGCGCTGCGAGGAGAGCAGCTGCTGCATATGATTGCATGCCAATTTGCATTGGCTCGTTTAGTTACACTTGAAGCAGAATGGCCTCTCTAGCAAGATTCCTATTCGGGTGCTGGTCATATAATTAGAATATCATCAAAAGGTTTATTTATTTCACTAATTCCATTCAAAAAGTGAAACTTGTATATTATATTTTGTATATTATATGTATATTTATTTCTTTTCATTTTGATGATTATAACTGACAACTAAGGAATATCCCAAATTCAGTATCTCAGAAAATTAGAATATTACTTAAGACCAATACAAAGAAAGGATTTTTAGAAATCTTGGCCAACAGAAAAGTATGAACATGAAAAGAATGAGCATGTACAGCACTCAATACTTAGTTGGGGCTTTCTGCCTGAATTACTGCAGCAATGCGGCGTGGCATGGAGTCGATCAGTCTGTGGCACTGCTCAGGTGTTATGAGAGCCCAGGTTGCTCTGATAGTAAACTAATATTAATTTACTGATAGTAAATTAATATTATTAATATTAATAATATGAACTAAATTAATATTTATATATATATTTTTAAATGGTGTGTTATCATGAATAATTGAGTATCCTGCACAAGGAGAATCTTGTTTTTAAATCACTCGATAGCCTGAGACTGAATAAACTAAAGATTTGGTAAACTAATGACTTTACCTGATGATTTACTGCTATTATTTCAATTCACATTCTTTAAAGGGCCATGACATTTATTGTCAATTTGATTTATTTGTCAATTTTTTGATTATACAGTGGGTACGGAAAGTATTCAGACCCCCTTCAATTTTTCACTCTTTGTTATATTGCAGCCATTTGCTAAAATCATTTAAGTTCATTTTTTGCACCCCATATTGACAGAAAAACACAGAATTGGTGACATTTTTGCAGATTTATTTAAAAGAAAAACTGAAATATCACATGGTCCTAAGTATTCAGAACCTCTGCTCAGTATTTAGTAGAAGCACCCTTTTGATCTGATACAGCCATGAGTCTTTTTGGGAAAGAAGTTTTTCACACCTGGATTTGGGGATCCTCTGCCATTCCTAATTTCAGTTCCTCTCCAGTTCTGTCAGGTTGGATGGTATACGTTGGTGGACAGCCATTTTTAGGTCTCTCCAGAGATGCTCAATTGGGTTTAAGTCAGGGCTCTGGCTGGGCCATTCAAGAACAGTCACAGAGTTGTTATGAAGCCACTCCTTCGTTATTTTAGCTGTGTGCTTAGGGTCATTGTCTTGTTGGAAGGTAAACCTTCGGCCCAGTCTGAGGTCCTGAGCACTCTGGAGAAAGTTTTCATCCAGGAAATCCCTGTACTTGGCTGCATTCATCTTTCCCTCGATTGCAACCAGTCGTCCTGTCCCTGCAGCTGAAAAACACCCCCACAGCATGATGCTGCCACCACCATGTTTCACTGTTGGGACTGTATTGGACAGGTGATGAGCAGTGCCTGGTTTTCTCCACACATACCGCTTAGAATTAAGGCCAAAAAGTTCTATCTTGGTCTCATCAGACCAGAGAATCTTATTTCTCATCATCTTGGAGTCCTTCAGGTGTTTTTTTAGCAAACTCCATGCAGGCTTTCATGTGTCTTGCACTGAGGAGAGGCTTCCGTCATAAAGCCCCGACTGGTGGAGGGCTGCAGTGATGGTTGACTTTCTACAACTTTCTCTCATCTCCCGACTGCATCTCTGGAGCTCAGCCACAGTGATCTTTGGGTTCTTCTTTACCTCTCTCACCAAGGCTCTTCTCCCCCGATAGCTCAGTTTGGCCGGATGGCCAGCTCTAGGAAGGGTTCTGGTCATCCCAAATGTCTTCCATTTAAGGATAATGGAGGCCACTGTGCTCTTAGGAACCTTAAGTGCAGCAGAAATTTTTTTGTAACCTTGGCCAGATCTGTGCCTTGCCACAATTCTGTCTCTGAGCTCTTCAGGCAGTTCCTTTGACCTCATGATTCTCATTTGCTCTGACATGCACTGTGAGCTGTAAGGTCTTATATAGACAGGTGTGTGGCTTTCCTAATCAAGTCCAATCAGTATAATCAAACACAGCTGGACTCAAATGTAGGTTTAGAACCATCTTAAGGATGATCAGAAGAAATGGACAGCACCCGAGTTAAATATATGCGCAAATATATAAGCATATATATAAGCATCTGAATGCTTAGGACCATGTGATTTTGCAGATTTATTAAAAAAGAAAAACTGAAATGTCAACAATTCTGTGTTTTTCTGTCAATATGGGGTGCTGTGTATACATTAATGAGGAAAAAAAGAACTTAAATGATTTTAGCAAATGGCTGCAATATAACAGAGTGAAAAAATTTCCGTACCCACTGTGTGTATATATATATATATATATATATATATAATCTGCTATATAAAGACATTGTCTAATGGAAATGCTTCAATTAACTGATAATCAGGTCTGATATTATGATTTTGTAACTCAAACAGCATTAATCTGGTAAAACATGATTTCAGCTCATTTCTGACTCTTGATGAAGGAAATACTTACAGTAAATAATAAATAAGAGGTTAGACAGAAGCACCATCACAAAGAGGACTATAATTATGACACCTTCAAATCCGGCATACTTCAGACTTTTGTCCCAGGCAGATTTAAACAGAACTGGAATAAAGAAAGAGAAAAAACAACAATTACTAAAATAGAAGAACAAAATTGAAACATAGATCACAGGAATTACAAAAACTTCTCATTGAACAGATGTTTTGATACACAACATTACGACACATTCTTTGAACTGTCAGACTTTCTTCTGATACTGACCCTTGACCTTTGTGCTGATTACATGACCTCTGACCCTGACACATGCTGAGATGTCATTCAGAAGTAGCTTTAGTTCAGTCACTAACATGATGTCTACTGTAACAATCAATGCAGTATTTTCATAACTAACTGGTGTAGATTATAATGTGTCGAGTCAGAGATTCAGCACTGAACATGTGGAATATACTGACAGAAATACAACAGTAACACCAGACACTTCCTAGTTGTTCCTCCAGTTTCACAGACAAGGCTTGAGCTAGTCTTAGACTAAAGTGCATGTTTGAGCTGTCTCAATCTAACTTGTATTGTCATATCTTAAAATATGTCAGAGTTGTTTTGTCTCAAGATGCACAACAGTAATGTTTTTCTAGCTTGTTTATAAAAAGTTACTTAAAATGCCCTAATTGAACTAAGACCTAATCCTGGTTTAGGCTAAACCCCGTTTATGAAACCAGGCCATTAATGATTTCCTGCAGTATACTGGGAATATCACATAATTTAAATGTAATTATTGTTCAGTTGTTAATGTGCATTTTAATGTGTTTATGATAATGTCTGTTGATTTACATTTGGATTTATTTACCTGAATAAAAAACACCTGAGAAAACAATATATTCTATTTTAAAACTGAAAATATTAATCCATGTTTCAATCTTGCCTGTAAAACAGAAAAGATGAAATAATTACATCCACAATATAATTTACAACACAAACACAATGAAACTTTTGTTGTAAAATTCATTGGTTTATTGTCAGAATATGCACATTATAATTCATATACTATATATATATATAATACCTGTGAACTCATCAGTATATGGAGCCACCCAGAGCAACATGAGAGGCCTCAGAAAATAAAGAGCACAGCAAGAGACCGACTCAAACAGAGATCCTGAAACAACACCAGATATTACTGTACATATAAACAGATATTTGAATGATAAATCATAATGAATTGATAATCAATCAGTATTGAAACACTGACCTTCAGAAAAACCCCACAGGACAAAAGACAGAAACATCAGAATATTTGGACAGAAGACGAGAAACATCTGAAGACGAAACACTGTGTCTGGAAAGAAAAGACAAAATAACACACATTCAGTCAAATGGATAAATGATGCTTTAATTAAATATTAATTATTTAAACTATCATTATCAGCCATTTAATTTTATTTAAAATACACATCTCTGTTCTTCCTGACTATTACACTTATAACTTAATGAATCAAATTCAAACTGTGTTGGAAACACAAATGTAATATTATAAATAACTAAAGTACTGATTAAGTATTGAAGAGTCCCTTTATCTTCAGCTCTCAGATTGTCCAGACGAAGGGAGAAGTTTCCTTATCTTTAATGTTCTCAGCAAAGAAATTAGCTCTATCCTGATAATCCTGCTGCTAGGACTCTGGTCAACTCCTTTTTTCTTTTTTTTTTTTTTAATTAAACAGCCCTACAAATTGCATTAAAAGCCCAAATATTTATTAAGAGTTAAGCACAGAACCCAGCAAACATGCAATGTCAGGGAGACATTTGGATCATGTCTTTATAATGTCCGTAAGCTCAGACTCACTTTTGTGCATCTGCTGGATATGCAATACAGGTTCAATATCTGAATGTCTGAGTAGGACCCCTTTTGGAAATCCATGGATGTACAAAACAGGTTCAATCTGAACATTTGACGAGGACCCTTTATGAATGCCTGTGGACGTGCAAAACTGGTTCAATATCTGAACGTCTGAATATTGGACCCTTGTAGACGTAGACATGCAGTTCAATATTTGAACGTCAGACTAGGAGTTTTCTTGGATGTCTACAAGACGTCTAATCTATTTAAACGTGGCTCGCACAAGGGGCGTAATTGCGTTATGACACAGGGACGTAAACTTGATGGTGCAAGCAATCGCAAAGATATTAATTCGGTATATTAATAAAAGACTGAAGATACCACCACAACGATAGATCCTCTATGTAATGTATTTAATTCTGCTGTACGTTGAGGACATTTGAAAATACCTACAAAGGACAGGACCCTACATAGGAACAGCCTTTGACGCAGCCATTTCAAATTCAACGCAATTCAAATCTCTATTCATCTGCCAGACACGGACGTGAAAAGGAAAGGTAAGCATTATAAATGTATTTTTATTCATTGTTTTGCTAGACAAATGTTTAATCCTTAAGTTATTCAGGTTTGTCATTTAACACGTAACGTAACAATAATATATTTCATATTTTATAAGCTTAATCTGGTGTTCCTGGCACTCACGTGATGTGAAAGGCCGCCTAAAAAACATAATTCACAAAATACTAAATTTCACTCTGGTGTATTTTTCTGAACATAATATTCACCACTGGGGCCGAAATGAGCATTGTAAAGTTATATTTTTATTTATAATCATTTATATTTGAATTGTGTTTCAGGGCAGTTTGTGAAGGAATAACAGATGTTGTGACAACCTGGACAAAAGTCCATTTCCATCTGCAGGCTCTCTATTAACACTAACCCAACTTAATCAAAATTGTTTGTCGTTACTCTGTATTTTGAGTTGTTTCTTTTATATTCATGATTTTCACTGTTTACTTCTCAATTACAAATGGAAATTACAGTGAAATAAGAATGTTTTTATTTAATGCATCCTCAGAGTGTTTAATTTTGTCCAAAAAGAGTATAAATGATGTCTAAATGAGACCTTATAAGACGTTGAAAATACGTCCACAATGACCACAATTAAGTGAAGTTAATAAACTTAATTTCGGGAGGAGTACACCCATCTAATCTTTCAATTAATACCAAGGTATAAAACCAGCATCCTACCTCTTCCTGTTGTTAGTTCTTTTGGCATCCCTCCTCCTCCCCTTCTCCTCCTTTTGAACTTATTTTTGCCAGTTATAGGGGGGCAATCGGAGCTCGAGTAGGATATTCTTTCCGAGCCCCTCTATAGCAGACAGCAAGCCAAATCTGTTTACCACTTACGCTAAGATTATATGGGCACACGAAAAACTTTAAAAAAAAACTTTAATTCTGGCTCCTCAGTGGACATCTTTTGAATGTTCGACAAAGACGTTAAATTGACGTCTTGGTAATCTAGTTATTCACAACTGATTACCATAATATTCAAAGTTTGTGTGTGTGTGTGTGTGTGTGTGTGTGAACAATTTGCAATTATTTCAAACAAGATAATTATATAGTATCTGTTTATATTTGTAATCCTGAATATGCAGTTATACATCTTAAGAAATGTATTAATATATTTAAATAATCAGAGCTATATAGTCAAAAATATTGAGATGTAATATATATGTTATCAAGATGTGTCTCTCTTACGCTCTGTTTACAAACATGATTATCAGTTATTGTAAGAATATTTGGTCAAGAAAAATAAGTCTGCATGATATTCATCTACAGCAGTACAGTAAATGTGATTACTGTATATAATAGTGCAACACCATTCTTACAGTATCATTTACAGTATTTGACAGTATCAACTCTACTGTCAAAAATGCATGGCCATAGCTGTCACAGAGTCAGTTCCCACCACCAACACACAGCGTGCATCGACACCGGATCTCCACGCTCCGCCCACTCGTTCCCAATCACCCGAGTTCTAATCGACGACACCTGAACCTCATTCCACCAGCACTATAAAGACTTGCACTTCCCTCACAGTGTCTGGTCTTGTTTTCACTTACCTGGACGGTGCGATCCTCCCTCACAAAACCTCCCACGAGCACTTCACCTCCAGTCACTCCGGACCTCGTGCGCACCGTTCGTCAACCACTACAACTCCCAGCACCCACTGCACCGACTACCTCAGTTGCATTTGCCAGTCCCATGGCCCGACCAGTGACATTCACTGGCAGGGCGGAGGACTGCAGTGGGTTTCTACTACTATGCTCTTTGTATTTGGAAGCACAATCTCATCTCTTCACAACGGAATGAGCCCAGGTGGCATTCATCATATCACTTGTCTCCGGACGGGCATTACAATGGGCTCAACCATTGTGGGAATCGGACGCTCCGGTGATAGGCACTATCCGCGATTTCTTCAGTCATTTCCGAGAGGTATTTGGACAAAGTTCGGCTGACCTATACGTACACGACCAACTCTTTAATCTAAGTCAAGGAGAAGAAACTGTGAGTATGTATGCATTACGCTTCCGCACACTTGCATCTGCAAGCTGATGGAATGAAACTGCATTAATAACAGTTTTTCGACAAGGTCTCTCTCCCAAGGTGAAAGAATTAATGGTTGTGTACGATGACACTATGGGTCTAGAATGCCTGATTCATAAGTCCATCAGAGTGGCACAATGGATTTCAGCATGCTCAGTTTCACCACCCGCTGTCAGTTCTCTGCCCGCCTCACCATCTGTCGCCCCTCCAGCACCCAAACCGATCATTCCATCTCACCCGAGCGGAGCATCGATTTCATGACGGATCTTCCTCCCTCCAATGGTTACACCTGTGTCTTCGTCGTTGTAGATCGATTCTCCAAAACCTGCAAACTCAATCCTCTCAAAGGATTGCCTACTGCTTTCGAGGCCATGGAGGCTTTGGAATCCCCGAATATATTGTCTTGGACCACGGATCTCAATTCATCTCTCGAGTCTGGAATGCCTTCTTCAAGCTCCTTGGAGTGTCAGTCAGCTTGTAATCAGGATACCACCCTCAAACCAATGGCCAGACTGAGCGGAAGATCCAGGAGATTGGGAGATACCTGTGGGTATACTGCCACCGGAACCAGGACAGCTGGAGCCAGTTCCTGCCCTGGGCGGAATATGCCCAGAACTCCCTCCGTCAATCCACCACAGGGCTCACCCCGTTCCAGTGCATCCTGGGTTTCCAACCTCCACTCTTCCCATGGTCGGGTGAGCCCTTGGAGGTTCCAGCTGTCAACCACTGGTTCCAGCAGAGTGAGAGAGTGTGGGACTCAGCTCATGTACATCTGCAACAGGCAGTTCGGAGACATAAGGAACAGGCTGATGCCAGAAGAGCTCCACAATACCATCCTGGCCAGAAGGTATGGCTCTCGACCCGTGACATCTGTCTCCGACTGGTACTGAGTCCCTGGTACATAGGTCCCTTCACCATCCAGAGGCAGCTCAACAAGGTCGCCTACCGGCTCAACTTACCCCCTGAGTATCGCATCTCGCCCTCATTCCATGTTTCACTGTTAACCTCACACTGAACCCTTGTCTCCTCCTTGTCTGACAATAGCTTCATGAAGCACATATTTTGATAAAATATACTTTATACCCTGAAAAAAATATTTTGTCAGGTGATCTAAAAATCTGCTTTATGTGGTTAAATCTAAATTAATTAATTTCATCAAATCAAATATAATATTTTGTGCGATTACTTAATATGATTGATTTAACCTGACTACATTAGATTGATTATTTTTTTTATGGGTTAAATAAAGTATAGATTCTCAAGGTAAAAATTTGCACATTATCACTTTTTGCAGGATATGGAAATGACAGTATTTTTTTCTAATGTGATACTGAAAAAGTTCTCATTTAGCTCCAAAGCAGACAGTTAAAATGTTGAAAATGTGTTTAGGGTGCTGTTGTGGAAATTCCCAATACTAATCTGACCTAACCACTGACAATTTGAACAACCTCCAGTCATCAATATAATATACAATACTACAGTACCAATATAGTACAACAGTACCTTTGAGGTAATTCCCGTCCCGAATATAATACAATATAATACTACAGTATCTCGAGTAAGAAAACACAGGATAAGACGATGAGCATTCTGTGTGAGGATCAGAGATGACAGAGCAAAAGCACAGAACCTCCAAGATTAATTTTAAGTTTGCAAGATTTTTGCACAATCAAACCTGAGAAGGAAATGAGATTTAATTTCAAATGTGAGGTAAATGTTGAGGCCAACTAACCCCACTATCAGCCTCTGTCAGGCTGTTTTAATCACACTATAGAGGTGCAAATATTTTGTGATCAGATTATTGGGACATTGTCAGAAACACATGACCATAATCATTTGTAAACACTAGTGGTTTACTCATGAATCTAGAGTCAGTGAAGAATCAGAAAAAAATAATGACGCAGATTAATGCCATCTGAACCAGAAAAACACACTTCATAAAAAAATATTCAAACAAAGAAAACAGAGTCATCTAACATTTTTTTTACCCCACCGTACACAACACTGATGAGCGATCTGTCTATATAAGTACTAGATTTTGCTATAGTTTTCAGCTACTAGAAACACAAAGGTTAAGGATGCTCCAAATTTGATGATATAAATTCAACAATAATGTAACAGCTGCTACCAGAAATTACTGTAATGTTTATGTTGTAACTTATGTCTTATCTCATCTTGGTGTTGTATTTGTCAAAATATCAATAACTTATGATAACTCAAATGAATCATTATCACACTAACAAACCTTTGACTTCTTGATTTTTTCTAGTCAAGTTTCAGCAGCAGCTGTTTGATTTACACACTCAAAAAACACTAATTATTATGAAGATGGTTATTATTTTTAAGTTCAAATGTATTTGCACTGAATCACAGTAAATCAGAATATGTTCCTGTTATAGTTGTACCTTTAGTAGGAGATCTGCAGTAGATCAGACAGCAGAGCAGAAGAGCAGATCCAGATGCAGAAATACAGAGAATCAACATCATTATGTGTAGAGCAGAGAAACCTGTCAAACACACACAGTTATTGGACAATGATATTATTGTGCAAAGTTCCTTATATTGCACAAATTTGACCCTAAGATATGATAAAGCGGGACACACACAAGCATGATGTCAATTTAACACAGTATTGCATGCATGATTTCTTTCCTGACTAAGACACAGTCACCACTAAAAGATCTGCAAAGGAGATTTCCTACAATTCTACAATAATACTGTGCTGAAATAGATTTCAAAGCTAAGACAAGGAAATGCTATGAAAACAATTAGGTCAACCACAGCTAACGCTAAACTGTAGTTGAACACTTACCCAACTGGTAAGTTTCAAAACCCTTCACACAGTGATCACAACATCAGTTAGTAATGTCATGTTTTATTTTTTTTTTTTTTTATCTGTGTTTTATTGAGTGATGAACTCAAAACTTTGCTAGTGTTCTGGAAAGATGAGTTGACTTGAGTCATGAATAAAGTGTTTTGGTAGTTTTAGTGCATTTTGAATGTGAAATTAACTGCTGTGAAACTGAGAGTTGGTCAGGAGAACTGTGCGGAGAGTTATGAATAAATGACCTGTATGGAGAAATTGTGTCCTAGCGATTGTAAAAAACAAAAACAAACAGTAATTTCATTACCATTTATACAAAAG
Source organism: Chanodichthys erythropterus (assembly GCF_024489055.1). Taxonomy (NCBI): domain Eukaryota; kingdom Metazoa; phylum Chordata; class Actinopteri; order Cypriniformes; family Xenocyprididae; genus Chanodichthys; species Chanodichthys erythropterus. The sequence goes on along the minus strand of NC_090223.1, from coordinate 3,711,882 downwards.
AGGACATTTTATGAATAATTTCATACTGTAATGTAAACATGGACCATGTAAAATTTACTTAGGTTAATTATTAACAGTAGAGGGGTGTCAATCTCAAGGTTCGATATTGGGTCCTTTGTTATTCAGTTTGTATATTAAAGAGTTAGTTCACCCAATAATGAAAATAATGTAATTTATTACTCACCCTCATGTCATTCCACACCCGTAAGACCGTTGTTCATCTTCAGAACACAAATTAAGATATTTTAGTTGAAATCCAATGGCTCAGTGAGGCCTTCATTGGGAGCAATGACATTTCCTCTCTCAAGATCCATTAATGTACTAAAAACATATTTAAATCAGTTCATGTGAGTTCATTTTGGTGCGCCAAAATATATATATATATATATATATATATATATATATATATATATATATATATAGAATCACATATTGAATCATGATTCGGATTGCGTGTCAAACTGCTGAAATCATGTGACTTTGGCGCTCCAAACCACTGATTCGACATGCTTATACATTATGCTCCGATGCTTCCTGAAGCAGTGTTTAGAAAACGGCCATCACTATATAAGTCGGTTTTTTTTGGGCGCACCAAAATATTCTCGTCGCTTTATAATATTAATATTGAACCACTGTACTCACATGAACTGATTTAGATGTGTTTTTAGTACCTTTATGGATCTTGAGATTGCTCCCTATGCAGGCCTCACTGAGCCATCGGATTTCAACTAAAATATCTTCATTTGTGCTCTGAAGATTAACGAAGGTCTTACGGGTGTGGAATGAGAAGAGGGTGAGTAATAAATGACAGAATTTTAATTTTTGGGTGAACTAACCCTTTAATGACCTGATTATTTAAAAATATTGCATAAAATGTCTAATTTTTATCATCAATTTTAATATGATCTTTTAAACAGGGAAAATATGATTAATTACATGGTATTATGATTTTACATGGTATCGCCTCACCTCAACTTATTAGAAGTCCAGTTTATTAGAAAAAAAACATAACTAATCTATTAGAGCAATTACTAGAGGGGATTGTACAATAACAAGTGCTTTTGGGCAGTCAGACATTTATTATAGAGCAGCACATACCTGGAATACTGTACACATAATTAAGAAATATTACATCTTTTATTGCTAATAAAACAGTGGTTATTGGATAATCAAACATGCCTTCATAATTTTGAGTAGTGGCTTGTTTCCATCTTCTTATAGTTAGTAATTTTGTGTTTGTGTTAATGTTCTCTGGTTATGGCTATGTTTGCTGGAATGTGCTTTTATATGATTTTTTCATGTTTTGTGAACTTATGTTAATTAAAGTGCATTGTCCCTTTCAAATACAGAATAAAGAATGTGAAAATAACTGCTGTACTATGATGAAGATAACTGTGTGAAGAGTTTTGAGTACTGAGAAATAAGTAATTGTATAAATAAAACTAATTACTGAAAAGATAATTGCTGAAAAAGCAAATTGTAAGCTTAATTAAAAATGTAAACTATATACATATAAAATAATATATTGAATGTTTTAATGTTTTTTGACAAATTATTATTAATTCCTTTTTATTATTTCATGAAAGTATAATAAAAAAGGAAATTAAATATGGGATTGAAATGTGTTTTGTGGGCGACTGAAGTTATACGTAACATGTGCCTGTTGTGTCTGTCATGAAGATCACTGTCCTGAACTGTGTGTGTCTATTAGCTGTGTGAAGTCATCTGAGGATCTGTCACTCTTCAGTCATTTCTTCACTGTTTAGTTATTGTCCATTACATTGGCAATTGTATTCACTGGAATAAATCACTTTGCTGTAAAATCTGGAATTTTAATAAACTTTATATACAACTGGACATAAATGAATAACTAAATTACACTTGTGTATTAGTTTTTTCATGACTCACCCAGTCTCTCCAGCTCTACAGTTGCATTGGCTGAAGCTCCTCCAGCAAACACTTGACACATATAAACTCCTTTATCCTCAGTTCTGACGCTCTTCAATCGGAAAGAGAAGTTTCCTTTGGGGATTTCAGCAGTGAAGAACTCAACTCTGTCTCTGTATCGCTCATGTGATGAATCTGGAAAAGTCTTGTTGTTTTGGTAGAGCAGAACCAGAATTTCTTCATCTTCATCAGTTTTCCTCCATGAAACCTGTTCAAAGTCTTCAGGAGTGATGTGAGAGTCTACAGAGCAGTTCAGAGTGACGTCTTCACCCACAGACACATATATGGGCCAATCTGATCCTGAGACCAGCAAACGCTCTGAAAGAACAAACAGAGTAAATATCACAGCAGGAAATTTTCCATAGATCCATTTGAGTTCAGACTCACCAACATCTTTAATTTGAACCACAGTCTCTCCAGACTCCTGCTGACGGTGAACTGTACATGTGTATTCTCCTTCATCTTCAGCTCTCAGATTGTCCAGACGGAGGGAGAAGTTTCCATCTTTAATGTGTTCAGTAAAGAAATGAGCTCTATCTTGATAATCCTGCTGCTGGGACTCTGGTTGACTCTCACCATCTTGAAACAGATGAACTAAAGTATCTGAGTCTCTTCTTCTCCATTCCACCTCCAGATCCTTCATTAATAAAGGTTCATCAACATAACAGGGCAGAACCACTGAAGATCCCAGAGGAGCAACCAGAGGACCAGAGGGACCACGCACAACGAATCCTGAGACAGAGAAATTAAATAAAGTTTGTTTTGTATTTTACAAAGCATAATGGATCCATACTAACGTAGAGCATAATTACTGACATGAACAAGTATTTAAGTACAGTAGGTGCATTCAGGGGTGTCACTAGAGCTAGACCCCAAATGTTGTTTTTGGTTTCTAGTTATTTAGGCTGTTTACATTTAATGCACAGTTATAGCATCACAATATTTAATCTTGGAAAACATGTAATTTAAAAGGTATTTTAGACTCAAGCTTCAGTATTTGACCAATTGTTTTACAAAAAAAAAAAAAAAAAAAAAAAAAAATCACACTGGGCTCTTTTGGGCTCGTTAAAGACGAGACGTGCTGCAGCGTTCTGAATCATTTGTAGAGGCTTGATTGTGCATGATGGCAGTCCAGCCAGAAGAGCATTGCAGTAATCAAGCCTAGAAATGACCAGGTCCTGGACGAGAAGTTGATAGTGCAAATCTGCATGACTGATCTGTCTTCGCAATGTTGTCTTTGAAGGTCAGTTTGTCATCAAGGATTACTCCAAGATTTCTGGCCGAATTTGATAGGTTAATTGAGGATGTACCTAGCTGGATGCTGAAATCATGATTTAGAGTCGGATTGGCAGGGAAGACGAGAAGCTCAGTCTTAGCCAGGTTGAGCTGTAGATGATGTTCTTTTATCCATGCCGAGATGTCCGCCAGACAGCTTGAGATTCGTGCAGCTACTGTGGGATCATCTGGTTGGAATGAAAGGAAGAGTTGTGTGGCATCAGCATAGCAATGGTAGGAGAAACCATGTGCCTGAATGATGGGACCAAGTGATGTAGTGTAAATGGAGAAGAGGAGGGGTCCAAGAACTGAACCCTGAGGAACCCCTGTGGTCAGTTGATGAGCTTTGGATACCTCCCTTCTCCAGGCAGGGACTCCCGTAAAGGGCCGTGGGCTGGAACGGAGCCTGGAGTGGGCTCGTGGAGAACTGGAGCGGGCTCGTGGAGAACTGGAGCGGGCTCGTGGAGAACTGGAGCGGGCTCGTGGAGAACTGGAGCGGGCTCGTGGAGAACTGGAGCGGGCTTTGGTGAGGAGTCTGGAGCGGGATCTCATGCTGGAGCGGGCTCTGGTGCTGGAGCAGGCTCTGGTTCGGAGATTGGAGCGGGCTCTTGGGCTCTCCATATTCTTTTTGGGTCTGTTCTTCTGTCAGGGTTAGTTGCAGTCAAGGTGATGATGCAGGATCAAGTTAAGCAGCAAAGGTTTATTAATGATACTGAAACACAGGAACAGGAACTGAACAACTAACAAAACAATGACAAGAACAGACAAGGGAGTGCAGGAGGAGAGGGTCTTTAAAGGAAGTGCTGATGAGGAAGTGCAGGTGTAGGGAATCCATGATAATGAGCAGACTGGGTGCAGGTGTGGGTCAGAGAGGATTATGGGAAATGGAGTCTGGGGGCGGTGAGACAGACTGTGACTGTTACAGTCAAATGGTAGTAGTATTGCTTGCTACTCAGATACAGCGATCAAAAGCATGAAATGGCTCATAACTCCTAAACCAGGGGTGCCCACACTTTTTTGCCTGATGATCTACTTTTAAAATGATCAACTAAATAAGATTAATTAAAAAAAAAAAAAAATAAGATTCATTTCAAATGCTTGTTGCTACTAAAGCATGCATCTCTACATGGTATTCAGGAAAATAAAAATAAATGTTCATTGTTGATATTCAATTTTAACAATTTTTAATTTTAATACTAAACTCAAAATACTTACAGCACAACAGATTACATTAGCCAGGGCATTTACCTTATTCTGATGACTTGCACTGAATAGAATCAGACAGTTTTACATAATCTTTGTCAACAAAACACAGCTGCCAATGTCTAAACTGGTGTCAATCAACACTGAAGGAGCACATGCGATGGTCGGCCGTTCAAACGGATTCATCATTAAGTACAAGGAGGATGCTTTTCCCGACTTCCTTAATTATCACTGTATTATACACTAATGTAAGGCCTGATTTTCCTGCTAAACAAAAACTGAGATAAAGCGTCCTGCAATAAAGTAATAAAACTTTAATCTGGAAAGAAGATCTCAAAGAAGTAGCAATGGACAACACCTTGCCCCCACTCCAAAAGGACAACGCCTCCCCCCACCACACCCACACCCACACACACACACACACACACACACACACACTCCTTCCCCCTGCCTCAAGTCACTGAAAGTTATTCAAAACATATAATGTAACTTTTGTATCTATTGTTTTTCCCTTTTCATGTTTGGTATCATTTAATTTGTGCGATTGGTAAAACGGTCTCAATTTCATAGCAGTCACTAGAATTATGAAGAAGATGGAAAATTAAGGAAAATTCTGTCCTCTTTTTGGGTGGTGTCTCTTCTCCTCTCCCCCAAAACAGGTGTTGGTGTAATAAACATTTACGATCCTTTTGTTCTGGTTCTGGTATAAAAGGGTAAAGAGCAAAGCAGTCAGGGGGGATCATCTGTAGGAGAGGCCCCCCAGAGATGGGTGAATGTCTGAGGACATTCACCCATCCCTGTGTATATGCATTTCTTTGAGTAATCGATGTTATGCATTTATCATTTCTGAATTGGCTTGCAATTGTAATGTAATTGGCATGATATATTTTTACTTGACAAATAAAATGTTATATTTGGTTGATTCTGTATTATTCTTAATCCATTATTTCTAGTAGATCAAAGCGAAGGTATTACCTCAAATCTGTGTTCAGGATTGGTCATACGAAAGGTTTAATAGATGGAGCATAGGGCACGTCAATTAAGTCCATTTCGATTTCTGACAATCACTGCCTTAAATAAGTTGCAGTTTTCGTAAATATATCAAAACTATGCTTTTTGTTACGAGTAAGCAGAGCGCGACCGACTTAAAGGTAGATATTTGCCCTGCATCCAATGTTTAAGGTCAGACTGACGAGTTTGTGTCCGGGAAGAGTGCTCAAATCGGCCGAAGTAACTCTTCTAAAGCGATACTGGGACTGCAGTGAACGAAATAATTTAAGATATAAGGTAACCAGAATAATCGAATATCTAAATTAATACATAACAAAGGATTAATTTCTAATTGGAGACACAACCCTTAGAATAAGAATCATTTGAAATTGGAGTCAGATTAAACGAGTGAAATTAAGTGAACTTCACAGAGACGCTGAAAAGGCATACACGCTTAAACCTTCCCCGTCCTTTGGGAAACCGTCATTGGACCTATTAGGCGGGCCTTACACTAACAAGCTCTCTGTGCGAAAATGCAGAACATGAAAGAGATTGTGGATGTGTTCATGAAAATCGTCTGCTCAAACTTCAGAGACAGCTGTTTGTTTTGTGCGTATTTGGAGGAAGCTGACTTCGCGCTCTGTTCTCCGGCTAGTTGTCATGGCAACTGAATAAACTAAAATCTTTCCTGGTAAAAATGTATTAGTCAAATGCAAGTCAGACAGAAACTAAAAGGATAAGAAAGGGCATTGTTATATTTCTTTTTATTACAATTTAACAAAATCATTTATTATAATTGTGTGCGATCTACCAGCATTGTCTTTGCGATCGACTGGTAGATCGCGGTCGACCTATTGGGCACCCCTGTCCTAAACTGTTTAGGGAGTTGATAAAACAATAAAAGTTTGATCGTTAAGGTATTTTTTGTAACTGACCAAGTAAGAAATTTTAAACTTAACTTCTCCCACTCTACAAATCAATGATCTAACTCAGGGGTAGGCAAGTTCGGTCCTAGAGAGCCACTGTCCTGCAGAGTTTAGCTCCAACCTTAATCAAACACACCTGAACAAGCTAATTAATTTATTCAGGTTTTCTAAGGCTATAGGCAGGTTAGGGTTAGGGTTTGGGTTTTTTTAATGTTTTTTTTTTTCTGGGTGGGAGCTAAACTCTGCAGGACAGCGGCTATCTAGGACCGAACTTGCCTACCCCTGATCTAACTGAAGAAATTAAAGTAATAGTTACATTTTTAATGAGTGTAAAAATTCAAGCTAATATTTTCTTTAGCCTGACCAAATATTATGTCAGCACAGTTTAGCATGTTTCACTGTGTTATCACAATTAAAACAATTGACTACAAACACAACTACACAACTGTCATGATCACCGTCTGTTCCTGTCATTGTTCCTGGACTACATCTCCCATCATCCTCTCTGTCACTCACCTGCACACACTTCACACTAATCACTGATCACCACACCCAGCTGCAGCTCATTACCTGGACTATAAAGGACTTCCACACACACCACCTCACCGCGAAGTATTGTTTCCCCAGTGTACAATTTCCGAGCGTTTATTCCCTGTTTGCCTGTCTGTTCTCGACCTTGTCTGTTCCTGTTTTTGATCCGTTGCTGCCTGTCCTGATCCTTGCTTTGTATACCAACCTGTGAGTGATATCTGCCTGCCTTGTGACCTACCGCCTGTACCCTGACTACGACCCTGCCTGTCCTTTGCTGCTCCTGTTTGTTCCTGATTGACCCTGCCTGTACGACCATTCTCATTCTTAATAAAACGCTGCACTTGGATCTCCTGCCTGAGCCTCCCATTCGTAACAGAATACTTCGCCACTACCAGATCCAGCAGCTTCGGTGAGCGTCTTTCCCGTTTCAACATGGACCCAGCAATGCAACTGATCAGCCTCCGCCAAGGTACCCGTACCCTCGAGGTGCACATTCAGAACTTTTTGGATATTGCTTATCTATCTGATCTGCCGGACTGTGCCCTCATTGACTTCTTCGCTTACGGATTAAACGAACCACTAAAGGACTGTGTACTCACCAATGGTCCCCGCGGATCGTTCATAGAATTCCTGGACTTTGCCTTGCTTGCAGTTGGTTCGACTTTCACTGTGGGAGTCGCAGAGGATTCCGACACAACGGTGAATCCTGTAATGGCTGCCAAGCCCGAGAACACACACAAAATGGCGGCCTCTACCACGAGTCACGTCGCCGCTGATCGCCCAGAGCAACGTCACGCCTTCGCTGATCGCCCAGAGCAACGTCACGCCTTCGCTGATCGCCCAGAGCAACGTCACGCCTTCGCTGATCACCCAGAGCAACGTCACGCCTTCGCTGATCGCCCAGAGCAACGTCACGCCTTCGCTGATCGCCCAGAGCAACGTCACGCCTTCGCTGATCGCCCAGAGCAACGTCACGCCTTCGCTGATCGCCCAGAGCAACGTCACGCCTTCGCTGATCGCCCAGAGCAACGTCACGCCTTCGCTGATCGCCCAGAGCAACGTCACGCCTTCGCTGATCGCCCAGAGCAACGTCACGCCTTCGCTGATCGCCCAGAGCAACGTCACGCCTTCGCTGATCGCCCAGAGCAACGTCACGCCTTCGCTGATCGCCCAGAGCAACGTCACGCCTTCGCTGATCGCCCCGAGCAACGTCACGCCACTTCATTCTCAAGCCCGCCGGCCGCTTCGCCCTCAAGCCCGCCGGCCGCTTCGCTCTCAAGCTCGCCGTTGCAACGCTCTCAAGCTCGCCGTTGCAACTCTCTCAAGCTCGCCCGTTGCAACGCTCTCAAGCTCGCCCGTTGCAACGCTCTCAAGCTCGCCCGTTGCAACGCTCTCAAGCTCGCCCGTTTCAACGCTCTCAAGCTCGCCCGTTTCAACGCTCTCAAGCTCGCCCGTTGCAACGCTCTCAAGCTCGCCCGTTGCAACGCTCTCAAGCTCGCCCGTTGCAACGCTCTCAAGCTCGCCCGTTGCAACGCTCTCAAGCTCGCCCGTTTCAACGCTCTCAAGCTCGCCCGTTTCAACGCTCTCAAGCTCGCCGGTATCCATGGACTCGAGCGCTCTGGACACGATGGACGAAAAGACTGCTTTGCCAGTGCCCACGGGCAAGATGGCCGCCCCTGCGGTGCGTAAGGATGCAGGGGACGTTCCAGCCACTGAGTCCGCTCCAGAATCCACTCCAACCGGTGAACCATCACCTCACCCTCGGAAGAGGAGGAGGAGGAAGAAGGCTTCTTTCTTTCCTCAAGGCTCAGAAGCCTTTCAAGAGGCCGTTGGGGGTCCAGAGACTACTCCAGAGGTCTCTCCCACTGCGCCCAGGTGTCTCGCTCTGCCGGCGCCACCCGTGCTCCTCGCCCTGCCGGCGCCACCCGAGCTCCTCGCCCTGCCGGCGCCACCCGAGCTCCTCGCCCTGCCGGCGCCACCCGAGCTCCTCGCCCTGCCGGCGCCACCCGAGCTCCTCGCCCTGCCGGCGCCACCCGAGCTCCTCGCCCTGCCGGCGCCACCCGAGCTCCTCGCCCTGCCGGCGCCACCCGAGCTCCTTGCCCACGAACCTGCGACGGGCCCCGCTGAAATCCCCAAGAACTTTTTGGGGGGGGGCAGTATACCTAGGGGTGGGGAGCTAGTGGGTGGGGAGCTAGTGGGTGGGGACCCTGCCCAGTCACTGTTGTCAGGGCCATTTATGGACTGTAGCCCACTTGGGCCATTCATGGACTCATTGCTGCGGCTGCCCAAGCCACCTGACCTGCCGTGGTTGCCCGAGCCACCTGACCTGCCGTGGTTGCCCGAGCCACCTGACCTGCCGTGGTCGCCCGAGCCACCTGATCTACCGTGGCCGTCAGAGTCACCTGACCAGCTGTGGTTGCCTGAACCATCCGACCTACTGTGGCTGCCCAGGCCATCTGACCTGCCATGGCCGCCTGAGCCACCTGACCCACCGTGGCTGCCTGAATCCCTGGGGCTGCATTGGAGATTCCCCCCCCCCCTCCCTAGCTGTTCCTTCACGTCGCGAGGACGCGCCTTCTGGGAGGGGGGCATTATGTCATGATCACCGTCTGTTCCTGTCATTGTTCCTGGACTACATCTCCCATCATCCTCTCTGTCACTCACCTGCACACACTTCACACTAATCACTGATCACCACACCCAGCTGCAGCTCATTACCTGGACTATAAAGGACTTCCACACACACCACCTCACCGCGAAGTATTGTTTCCCCAGTGTACAATTTCCGAGCGTTTATTCCCTGTTTGCCTGTCTGTTCTCGACCTTGTCTGTTCCTGTTTTTGATCCGTTGCTGCCTGTCCTGATCCTTGCTTTGTATACCAACCTGTGAGTGATATCTGCCTGCCTTGTGACCTACCGCCTGTACCCTGACTACGACCCTGCCTGTCCTTTGCTGCTCCTGTTTGTTCCTGATTGACCCTGCCTGTACGACCATTCTCATTCTTAATAAAACGCTGCACTTGGATCTCCTGCCTGAGCCTCCCATTCGTAACAACAACATGCTTATAAAATCTTTACCACACTTTTAATAATATTTGAATAAAGGGTGAATATGTCAATTTTCCTATGCCAGACATCACTTTTGGCTACTACTGTATGTCAGGTTATTGACTTTCCAACTGATCGTCAAATGGCAAAAAGCCATTGATGATGGAAATCATGTTTGCATCATCGCTCCAACTTTAAATGAGATGACATATATCAATAGGCAAGGCAGGGCAAGGCAATTTTATTTGTATAGCACATTTCATACACAATGGTAATTCAAAGTGCTTTACATAAAGAAGAAGAAGAAAAATAGAACATAAGAAATGGAAATAACAGTAAAAACAGAATTTTGTTATCTGGAGGGAAGCGCTAGGAAGTTTCAGGGAGTTTTTTGTTTTTGTTGTCCGTCAGAGTGGATCTAAACGGATCTGTCCCTCAGAGCGGATCTAACTGGATCTTCCTCACACGTCAGGACCGCTGTCTAGCTCTAGCTGTTAAGGCACTTCGAACTGATAAACAAAGTTTCAATCACCCCTTTTGCCAGGACACCTCAAACTGTGCCACACAGCCCCAATCCCCCTTCCGGAGATATCTTATCTATACACCGCAGTTTGAATTTCCCCTTTGGAAATTTCCCCCTTTGGAAAGTGTCCTGACTGTAATCCAGAGATATCTTAACCATGCACCACAGCTCAAATTTCCCCATGGTTTATCAAAATTTACCAAATTTTAACCTAATCACAAATGCTTTCTTCCTAATTCTCCCAGCTCTTTCAACCAGATAGCAATATTTAAAATGCATTAAAAATCAGAAATAACAAGATGATACATAAAAGATATAAAATACATTAAAAATGAAATAAAAACAGGAAAGGAATTAAAAGAATAAAAAGATAATACGTATAAAAAAAATATATATATATAATGGGGGGTATAATGCTATTTCATGCATTCTGACACTGTTAAAGAGTTGGATTATCATGCTAAACATGGCCAAAGTTTCAAAAGAGGAGTTGTACGTATGACGGAGTATTTCTGTGCCAAAAATACTCTTCCGAATTGGGGGGGGGGGGGGGGGGGGGGGTTGTTTTAGAGTATGGGCCTGAGTGACGTAAACGGGGGTGGAATTCCTTGTACGGGCACTTCTCCCGGAATTGCGCAAGTGCACAGGTTGACCAGAGAGAGAGCAAGAGCATGCCCATCAATGCGCGTTCGGCTTTACGGAAGTCGTCAGCAGCACTGCACAGGTCATAGGACTTCACGAAATCAACAATGTCACCAAAGAAGTGTGTTTTTGGTTGTGAGGGAAAGATAACCTTGCTTCCCAAAGAACCCAGCGTTAAGTGGAGCTGACAGTTTTGTTTTCACGCAATACATTGATACGCTCTCGATATTTGTTATTAAAATAACCATAGAAACTGATAGGTGCAATGACTTTTTTATTGGTTAAAATTAATGGAGAATATCTTGTGTTTTTCCGTGGCTGCTCGAGCCCTCAGAATTGGCGCTTACGGTTTCATAAACAAGGCCCAGTTCCACACTGGATTTACAGATCATTTGAAACTGAAAGATGGAGCGGTCACAGTTATGAATCGGAACCGCAGGTGGTGAGTGGAACTGCTTCAAATGTCTGTTTTGTTGGCAATAGGTGCCTGAGTGCATATAATGTAAACAATATGAATGTAGTGAATTTATAAATTCATTATTCATCATTCATACACTATATTCATTAAAGTGATAATGCAATGGTGTACTGCGTGTGTTTATATATATTTGTTTAGCTGACCACTGAGCTTGCAGCCGACCTCTACACAAAAGCTGCGCGTGCTTGTGACAGCTGGTCACTCTTTAGCTTCGCTCACATGACACGCCTCCAGGCACTCGGTTGTTTGCGGAAAGACTCGGTACAGTGTATGTATCTTTTTTATAAATATGATAAAACTAAAGACTTTTCAGCCATATGAAGGATGCACTACTACTCTATAGCAATAAACAGACTGAGATTATCAGAGTTTGAGGGCAGTCCTCATTCTCATTTTATTATTTCTTGCAAAGGCAAAAGCTAAATACACACTCTATGCCAGCTTAGCTGGAAGTTCCATGGGCCAGATAAATAATTACATTTTAAAGCTTACCTTCTTCTCTACTTAGTATATGTTCTCTCTAAGAAAATCAGGTGTCGTCTTTGATCTTCTGAGGGTTGTGGTCTGGCGCCGTATGCTCTTTCTTTCTTCAGCATAACTACACAACATCATCTACTGGCCCCTGTATTTATATTCTCTTTTGACGCACTTTATCTCTTCATTTACACACATGTGGTTTCTACGTGCGTTAACATATTACCTGCTTTCGTCAATTGCTGTGTTACTTGTCTATCACCTTTTTTTTTACTTGTGTCAATGCATTTCCTGTTTACGTCATTGGCGTACAGGGGCCAGTAGATGATGTTGTGTAGTTTTGCTGAAGAAAGAAAGAGCATTTATTTATCTGGCCCATGGAACTTCCAGCTAAGCTGGCATAGAGTGTGTATTTAGCTGTTTATTGCTGTAGAGAGAGAATCCTTTTGGGGTATCAGAAATGACTGTCTGAAAAAGATAGATTTTTATAAAGATATCCCGACGGACTTTACAAAGTCGGTCAAGGTTGTCAACCAGTCTCAACAGAGTGGGCCGTGGGAGTGCATTAGCAGGCATAGCTGTCCTCTGAGGGCGAAGAGCCAGCTGTGGGGCACTGAACGCAAGGATAACCCACCCCACCCACCATAGGCTTGGTTGATATCTGAACCGTAGGCCTAGGAGGTGCGGTAGTGATCAGAAGTAGACCCTGAGATAATATAATCTAAGAAGAAAATACTATATATGCTTACCTGACTTCTCCTGAATCTATAAAGGTAAACCTTTTACAAGAGTTGAGTAATATGAATAGAGGAAGTGGCTTGTGACCAAGATAGCGTTACGTGGTCGCGGTAGAAACCACCCAGGGGGTGACGCGGCACATAGGTTAACTGTTAGTGGTATCATAACAAAGTGAAAGCAATTGGGACCAATAGCAACTCAGTCATAAAGTGGTAGGCCACATAAAATCACAGAGTGGGGTCAGCGCATGCTTAGGCGCACAGTGCGCAGAAGTCTCCAACTTTCTGCAGAGTCAATAGCTACAGACTTCCAAACTTCATGTGGCCTTCAGATTAGCTCAAGAACAGTGCGTAGAGAGCTTCATGGAATGAGTTTCGATGGCCGAGCAGCTGCATCCAAGCCTTACATCACCAAGTGCAATGCAATGCGTCAGATGTAGTGGTGTAAAGCACACCGATGGACGAGTCTGGGTTTGGTGGTTGCCAGGAGAATGGTACTTGCCTGACTGCATTGTGCCAAGTGTAAATTTTGGTGGAGAGGGACTATGGTGTGGGGTTGTTTCAGGGTTCGAAATGACTTAGGACTCTTGGGGGGTCCCCTAAAATTTAATTATTAAAGGTTCTGAAGGTCCCCCCTGTTTATTATATAATTAATAAACAGTCTCTTTCAGGGGTGTCATGCACTCATTATTTTTGAGGGGCACAAGTTATTTATTTATTTATTTTTTCAAACTGAATTATCATGAAATATCTTAATTCTCACCTTTATAGATTATGATCTATAGTGGGCGATGGTCAAATTAACGTAATAATGTAATATGTCAGTGTTTCCCACAGGATTTTGTGAAACTGTGGTGGGTGGACATCGAGTTCCTCTAGGGGGTCCAGGGGAACCCCCCGAGGAAAATTTTGTACATTTTACATTTAAATGCATATTCTGAGAGCAAAATTAAGTGACTCTCATTGAAGAAATTTGTTCTCTTATAAACAATTTTGTGCTCTAAAAAGTAATTTATTTATTGGTGATGGTAGTCATGTACACAACATATAGGCCTAGTAGACTAAATGATAGTTCATAAGTGGTCAAACATGTAGAGTTTACATTTAAACCATTAAAAATGTGTAGCAAAAGAGGTTACCTTTGTTGAATTAATTTATTAGTGGGAGCCTGTGTAACTAATGGTCACTCTTTGATTTGTTAACCAATCCAGAATGACAGGTACTGTGCACTAAACACACAACTTCATTATAGAGAAAAATAACAATATGAATAAAAATATATAATCATAAGCTGACCAATAAATAAATGAGTAAACTAGGTGAGTAGCCTATATAATTCAACAGCAAAAAGTATTCAAGCCTAATTCTTGGGAGAAAAAAAAACTTTGCACAGTAATTTTATAAATCCAAATGTTAATAAAAAGTTTAAAATTACTATTTGTGTGCAAAACCATGATAATATGAAACGCTTCAAAACAGCAGCAAAAAAACGCTAATGCGCATCCCGGGTGCAGAATGATGCGCTTGAAGCAATATTGAGTCAGAGCGCGCAGTTGAGCTACGCATTGAAAAGTTCACGGTACAAAGAGAATCCCTGTGTATATCTGCATCTAACAGTTTATTAATCATATGTTTCTTCTCACTTTTAAATTCCAGTTATTCTGCGTGTGACGCCAATTCATAGTCCTTGTGTTGTGCGATCTAACAGACCCTGTATCCAGTATGATGGCATCGTTAAGAAACAGCAATAAACTCCAGCAAGATAAAGTTATTTTTTGCAAATCCACAGCCCTTTATGTACATATCAAGTATTATAATGGGAATATATCATATTGGAGAGTTTTACCGTGCTGACTGTCGTTACCGAATGCGACGCGCTGTTTGAGTGCTGAATGATTGACAGCTGTAGCAGAGGGAAGACGTGAGAGTTTATGACCATGAACTTAACGATGTACATATTCTTCTGTCCCTCACATGAAGCTATGGAATGGCTTCAGATGACTTTGAATATAGTGCACGAAAACTTAATTGTGCTAGTCTACTTATTTTGCTCTACCTCCCACTTTTGCCATATAAAAGAGCGCAATTATCAGACGGTTATTTAAATATCGCGACAAGCATAATTTCTGTTTCATTTTGAGACTGTGGCTGGACAAATTAGAATGTGGCGGCCGCCACAGTCTAATCAATGTATGGGAAACACTATGCATAAAAAACCTGTCTGTTTACTTAATTAACAGATATGGATGTCATGCCATAACATTTTTAATACGACTGGACAAGGTTGTTAAGCTAGCTTTGAATAACTAGTCTAGCTGCTAGGTCTGCTGTTAGCTGGCAGATCATTTGGCTTCATACACATAAGTTACAGCTAGCAAGAAACGTTGACAAACGTACTCTTCTAATCATTACACTGGGTATCTAGTTAATGCAGCTTTTGATATAGGAACTCGAACTCCTAATATTTTACTAAGCAATTATGGAGATATAAACACAATCGAAGCCCTTACAGGATTTTCATTCAGATTTCACTCTTTGTGATGTCTCGTTTTGCCGCGTTTATCTAGTACGTGTCTGCGGGAGCACCACAACAACAATCTGTGACGCTGTATAGGAACTCACTCGGCTAATAGCTGCCCTGATTGCTGCCTCGCGCTAGGAAATAAATTAATCATTTTTAATGTTAAAATGTATTTGTCAGGGACCCCCCAAAATCCAAAGATGAATTCCTATGGGTCCCTAATGACTTATGGAGGGTCCGGGACCCTCCCAGACCCCCCTCATTTCGAACCCTGGGTTGTTTTTCAGGAGTTGGGCTTGACCCTTAGTTCCATGAAAGGAACTCTTAATGCTTCAACATTCCTTCCTGTTCCAACATGACTGCAGACCAGTACATAAAGCAAGGTCCATAAAGACAAGGATAAGCGAGTTTGGTGTGGAGGAACTTGACTGGCCTGCACAGAGTCAGTCAGAGACCTCAACCCGATAAAACACCTTTGGGGTGAATTAGAGCGCAGACTGCGAGCCAGGCCTTCTCACCATCATCACTGCCTGACCTCACAAATGAGCTTCTAGAAGAACGGTCAAAAATTCCCATAAACACACTCCTAAACCTTGTGGAAAGCCTTCCCAGAAGATTTGAGGCTGTAGGTGTGTTCACGCGGCCTCGTAATTCCTGTAGTCATGAGATTCTAGCTTGTAAATAGCATTCATGTCCTTGTAGAGCTCATAATTACAGCTTGTGAGCTGGGAGATTTCTGAAAGCTCCCAGGTGTACCATGTGGACGCTGTACCACCTGACCTCTGTAGATTCATACCTGTTGATAGTGGTGCCATGGAAACGCATAATTCCCAGTCCAAGGACATGAATGACTCTGAATAATGTCACGTGTTGTCATCTCAAGATTCCGGTAAATGCGAGGAGTGGGTGTGAACACTGCAGCATGCTTAATAGCTGCAAAGGGTGGGCCAGCTCCATATTAAACCCTACTGATTAAGAATGGGATGTCATTAAAGTTAGCATGTCATGTAAGAGAGCAGAACGTCCCAAAACTTTTTGGCAGTATAGTGTACATTTTGTTACAACTTAATGCTGATTGGGTACAGGGAGACATCTGTCAATCAGGACATGCAAAAAATAAATAAATTTTAAAAAATAAACCAATAATAAAACAGGCTGTATATGTGTTAATATTAGAACTATCTCTTTAAGTAGTTAATTGGTAGTGCTGACAAAATTACAAAAAAAAAAAAAAAACTTTATATTAAATCTACCCTGTCTGGTTGGACAAGATAAAATTACAAAACAAACCCGACGTGGGAGAGTGGCAAAAACAGCAAATTTAGATTTTACAGTTTTTCACAATTGCCCAAAAACTTTCTAATGTTAAACACAAAACCAAATCTTCAAACTACATTCACAAAACCCCTGACTCAGAAAAAAATCAAACAATTTCACCTAATTTCTCAAAATCAAACAATGCTTTCAAATAGAAACACACATCAAGTCAAAATATAAACACCACAGAACATTCATTAGACACCATATCAAAAATGGAGAACAGCATCCAGATAATGTAGTAAACAACATTTTCAAAGAAGTCAAAGTCACACTTTATTTAAATATCCGAATATGTTATTTATATTTATTATATTATTATTGTTGATCAGTCAGAAAGCATTTGTCAGTCACTTTTACGACTTTCAAAGACCGCATTAAGTCTTATAAAGCAGCTGACAGACGAAGGGCAGTCGTGCCCAATAGTTTTCGATTGAAGAGAGAGAGAACGCTATAATAATAGCTTCATGTACATACCATCAGCGATCATCAGCAGGACTGACACCAAAACACAGTTCGTCTAGTGCATCTTCAAATGCTACATTACACTAAAGAACGATTATGTTCTTTGGCGCTATAAATAATCACAAATGTAGATGTTCCGCTGACGAGGAGCTCGCTCATGTTTCGCGAAAATGTCCCGCGGGTTTACTTGTATTCTTTACTTTCTGTTTTTAAATGGTGGTCTGCAGGGGCGCCTGCGGAGAATTATCTCAGGGTGCTGCACAGACCTGCCACCAAAGATGGCACTGTTTTCGGCACTCTTGGTAGCTTTGAAACCAAAAACTTTCTGGAAACATTAGAGAAAAGCTTCAAAGATTTAAGAGGCTTCATTTCTCCGTCCCTACTCCAATAGTTTTAGGCCTTTTTGCAAACGTTTCAATCGAATTTAGCTGTTTTCGAAAGCGTTTACTCATTTTGAGCCTGTTTTTAAACATTAACTATCTGTAACGTCACTTTTCATGTTAGAAAAAAAGATGAAACTAAACTAGCCAATCAGATTTCTTTTCACATATCCCCCACGCCCACCCATGGACGCACACATACACACGTTTGACTTCCACAACACACAAACGCACACCTTTGTATGTATTCTCATTCTCTCTTGCTCTCTTAATATGTCATGTGTACGCAGATAGATTTTAATAATCAATTTAAAATTTATGTGAAATGGTCTTGCGTCGAGTGAGGTGATCAAGGAAGCCTTTAATGTAACTTACTGAAATACAGTGTTAATGCAGGACTGAATGTCATAGTTAAAAAAAGTAAGTGACATAATAATAACATCATTCTATTAGTTACAACATGGAAGTTGAAAATTCAACTGTTAGTAAGCATGAAATAACATATCATGAATTAGTGAATTTAAATTTAATGTCAGTATATTTATCAGTATTAAAAAAAAATCATTAAAAATAATAATCATATATATATGTAAAAATAATAATCATATATATATATATATATATATATATATATATATATATATATATATATATATATATATATACACTCACCTAAAGGATTATTAGGAACACACTGTTCAATTTCTCATTAATGCAATTATCTAATCCAACCAATCTCATGACAGATTGCTTCCAATGCATTTAGGGAGGGTGTGGTCCTGGTCAAGACAATCTCCTATGAACTCAGGAAAAGCTTCCAGCATAATAGAGCAGCTATATTTGCAAATGCAAACACACGAGAAGAGTTTGCACCAACATAAATGTGACTGCTACTCTGAACGCTTCCATGATCACATGTAAACATGGAAGTCGCATACATAGGCAGTAAAAATAATAATCATATATATATATATATATATATATATATATATATATATATATATATGATAGATAGTAGTCTATATCATTATTGAAGGCCATATGAAATGTTGTCCACAAAAAGGGGAATCATATAGGCTACGTTTACACGTAGGCGGCTATTCACATAAATGGACATTTCAACCTCTCCGGTTTCAAAAATAACAGCGTGCACACATGTCAGTTTTCAGAAAAGTGTTCTAGGCTGCATTACTAGGTAACCGTGTATGTATGACGTCAAGAGTGTAATGAGCAGCTCGAGCCCACGTAAGCCAATCAGAATCCCGTCAATAGTAACGAATCACTTCCTCTCGAAGTGATTCGAAAGTTGTTGCAAAATTGCTGACCTCCGAGCACTCATTTGTCTCTGCTCCTTGACATAATGGAGCAGCTGTATTTGCAAATGCAAACACAGGAGAAGAGTTTGCACTCAACATAAATGCGACTGCTACTCTGAGCACTTCCATGATCACACATACATAAAACACAAGTTAGCACTTTTGACGTAGG